>NW_020230467.1:35000-217500 GCF_003227715.2 Harpegnathos saltator
TTTTATTTTTCATAAAAAAATCGTACAATTCTTGCTCAGAAAGTTTTTTCCTATCTGCAACAATTATCAAGATAGGGGATGAAACTTTGAGGAACAGTTTCACCCTTTAAACCTGAACCGTTGCCGACAAAAAGAATGGGTCCCTTGTCTTTGGTTACTCTACAAATATACCAAGTTTCATCGAAATCAGACGTACACTTCACACGGATGTTCCTTGTTAGAGTAATGCTTCGGTGTACATTGCCCGTCGCAAGATACGCGGCGTATCTGAACACCCCGGCGATCAAACCCACAGAATAGATTTTACGTGACAAAAAGTTAGTAAAAAAGTATCTTGAATAAATGCGTATGTCCTCAAAAACGCTTCGTCGCTGAGCTACAGTTGCCGCACAATTTCAGAGAAACATATTTTCTTGCTCACTAAATCGTGTTTTACGATCGAGTAGCCAGACTCGTTCTGCCGCAAAAAAATTTCTGCTCTATTTGCCAAAGTAATACGCTTTTTTTTTAATCTCATTCCCGCGACGCGAACGGCAGCAGTGTGGATTCGGTTGATATCTCCAGATTATCAAAATTCATAGATATTACCTTGAAAAATAAAACATGCAAAGAAACGTGCTCCGCTTATCGCGATTTCGCATTTTCCCTCGTTGTTGCCGTTTGCCGCAAGCCGTGTGTCTCAAAAAGCAAGCTTTCGCGGACATACGTTTGCATGGAGACTTCTTTATTTACTTTTCAACGTATGGAACCCCCTGTCTCGCGAGCTCGCCGGCAGAGTTCAGATACACCCTGTAGACGCGGCGGTGGGGAAACCGCGAGATCTCACGTGCTTGTATATCGCGCGAGCGAGGTTCAGCGACTTTATGAGACGTCGGACTCGTCTGTGCTCATGTTCGTTTTTTCGCACGAATGTGCCCGAAGCGGCGGAAGGTAATTGCACCTGTGCTCCATGTTATCGGTTTTACAATCTGTCATCGGTTCATGCCCATCATTCCTGTTTTCAAGTATCTTTCGAGCTCCTCGTCTCTAGACTCTCGGGTGTGCCCGTCCACCCAGGCGACAGAATCCGTTTTGTGTCAGGCTGTTTGTGCACGAGACGCAGCCTCGTGACGTCCCGCTCGCGACTCGTCGTCGTCGCACGGCGAATTGTCGTTCGTTCAATCGGCGAGTCTCAAGCCGACTTAATTCCCGAGATTCCGATTCGCGTTTGGCTGAATTGTTTCGGTGTCCGTCGAGGGAGCTTCTCTTTTTCTTCAACATATTTAGCGTACTTCAACTGATCTCCCACTCATGCCGATTGCTTTTATTCACCGTGATATGCGTGTCTTGAAATTTGAGCAAATGAAATCGAACAATTTTAGCGAATGGAAAGATCAATCTGTTTAACGATGTACTTTGCCTCTCATACGCCATTATTATCAAACACAGTTGCAATCTCGTAAGTTATTAAAGGTGAAATTATACCCATTTCATGGAGGTTGACGGATATCGAAGGAATTTTGTCATCGCTCATTTGTTCGTTCGAAGTTTAATTTCAACTCGTTTTCGCGATCGCTCTTTTGTACCTCGCAGAGACTATGCCGATGCCTCTTTTTCGAGGGAGGAGCGACGAACTTTCGCGAGGCGATGCAACATAAGTAACGGCAAAGAGAGGAAGAAGAAGAATGCTGTCGCCTGGGCCAATCGTCGAAACTACAATCGTTGCTTTTCCAGCGGGTGCGATTAAGCGTCAAAGCTCGGAAAATCTAACAAGCGAAAAAGCCGGATACCAGGCTCTCGGATTTCGCGCGACTCGCGGCGGTCCGCTCACAGAGCGCTCGCAGGGCCACTCAAGTGCTCGAGAAGCGCAGCTTCTCGGCTCGGCGCCGTTTAACCCTTTAACGCCTACTGGTTACTATAGTTAGCAGAAACGCATTTAAGAATCCATAACTTAGCGAAAAGGGAGATATTTTCGTTTTCTTTGCATCACTGTGAAGGTGAATTCTTCTTCCAAAAAATGGCATATAGATTGTATGTAGATTCAATTTAGTCTGTTTTCAGCTGAGTTTTGATGATAACATGTTTTGTCAAATTCCAAGTAGGCATAGTTAGCATTGTTACTGACATCTAGAAGTGCACTGTAAATGAATAAATTGGTATCTGTTATAATTTTATACATTTGGAAGCTTTCTCAGATGCAAAATGTGAAATTACAGGAATACAGAAATTCAAAATGGCGGATCCAATATGGCGGACACAAAAATCAAGAAATCAATCTATTTTCGTGAAACCTGGCGACCTACAACGCTTTTTATGCGGCGAAAAATGGAGGGACGGTTGACTATCTAAATGGTGATCTATAAGATATTCTTCTGAAATAGTAAGCTCGACGCTCTGAATGATAAACTTCACTCGCAAATATAGTAATAAAGTTTCAGCTCAAAAATGTCAAGCTCTGACTATCAGAGTTATGTCGTATAGATCACCCTTCATTTTTCTCTGTATAGATTGCTCATTTCGTGTATGCTTTTAGGATCCAAGTCATATTTACCAACAAACAAGAAACGAACGATAAAAAAAAACCAATATAAAATTCTGATATTTTTTTGGTTATCACTACTTATAATCTCAGTTCAAAACGGCTCAAATTTTATCCTTAAAACACTTATAAAAAAAGTCGGGCGTTAAAGGGTTAATGTCGATGATTATTCGAGTCAATGAAGAGTGAAATTCTCGGGGAAGCCTGCCGAAGTTCTCGCGCGGCCGTCGAGAGGCCGACAAGGCCGGCCGAGCTGCTCTTTCGGCTCTCCCGCGGGTTAATTATCCTTCAGCAGTCGCGTTTTGCCGATCGACGCGACGCGATACGGTCTTCTCTCCGGGAGGGAGGAGGGAGAGTGGGAGATGCCGGCTCGGATAACGAAACGCGCGTCATTCGCTCGTATTACCGGCGTGTATTCGTTAACCGACCGCCGTGTGTGACTAATGACTGCGCGAGCGTCGAGTGTTTCTCCTAATGATCGAAATCAAGCCGCGGATTAATGAAGTGGGCCGTGTCCGTGAGTGGATCCGCCATGTTGATCGATCGCGCGACGATAAACCGACGCGCGTCCCGCCGGATTTGCGCGATACGCGCCGCGCTTTCGGAATTTCCTCCATCAGGCCGATCCTGCCGCTCCTGATCCTCGCGAGAGGCGAGAGCTTCCTTCCACGTCCTCGCGCTCGGTTCAGAATCGTGCAGAGAACGTGCTCGGCCGATGATTTTTTCCGGCCATGCGATCCACGCGATGGGGGGGGGGACTTTGTTCCAACTGGCGACGTGTTACTCGAGTTTATTCAGTCACGAAGGAGACGCAAGATCTCGAGACGCGCTCTCCTCTCTTTGCCTGATAGCGGTGCCTTTGCGATTTTAATGGAACGCAAGGAGAAGCACTTGTGTTGCGCAATTCTGAACATTTCGTCCCACTCACGATGAATATATACAGACCAAGCTTCCTCGCGAAAAGCCATCCCTTTCTCCGATCTGCCCCTTTCATGATGTCGCGGTGATGACGAAAGAGAACATGGCCGAGTGCACTCTTTCTTCCGCTCTTTTTCGCTTTTCCGCTGCGATAACTGCGCGATATCGACGAAACGAAGTTCCGCGGCTCCTCGTGTTCCTTCCGTTTTTCTCATTCGCGCGAGATAGCCCGCGGGTATAGGGTTGCCAACTAGCCGGTTTTCACCCGGACTGTCAGGTTTTCAGAAGTCTTGTCCAGTGTCCGGTTAATAAGTCAAACCGGACGTCATACGTCCGGTTTTTAAGTTATATCCAATCGATGGAATGAGAGTCCAGATTTTAGCAACATTTCTCCGTTTCAAGCGCCTACAAACGATCGAGCGCCACGAAAAGCCATCTAGTAGATGATCTGCCGATGCATCGTTCCATATATATCAAAAAAGCAATAGTTTATTATTTTATTCAATCAAATCTTGTTTATAAAATTGTTTGGAAATTAATGTTGCAAATAAATTCTCGTCATATTTTGTATTTAATGTAACGTTATGATTATTATTTCTGTCCGGTTTAGTCCGGTTTGGGTTTGTTACCAAAGAAGAAGTGTCCGGTAATTTTAACTTTTGGACTTGGCAACCCTACGCGGGTAGCGCGGCGTTGAACAGTAGCGAAATATTAGGCGAGCAAAAAAGTTCGTGCGGTTTTCCCTCGAATTCGATGCGATGAGTCGTCGAATGTCGTTGAGAGATTTCTCGTCGGGCGCGCGTGCTTGTGCGAATCACACGGCACAGATTCGCGTGAGTTAATTGTGAACTTTGACATGGCGTGACCTCTCGGTTTGCGATTGTTCACTCTTTTAAAATGTCCGTCGAATCGAGCGTAATTCGAGCGTGTTTGCTTTATGAATTGAAACTCGGGCCAAAAGTTGCAGAAGTATGTCGTAAGACTTCCCGACGAAAGTTTTAAAAATGTTTTAAACACAATTAAACATAGACTTTTTTAGATATTTTTTAAGTGTTTAATATAAATTCCGGACGTAAAATTAATTATCGATGATATAAATTTGATCTTTTTACAAAATATTTTTTTTCCATGCTCTTTGCACATTACAATATTACACACGAATATGTACATTATTGCACGATTGTTAAAAAATAATTATTATGTATGCATGTATATACTATATATATATATATATATTTACTTAATGGTTCACATTTTGTTTGTATATAGTTTATTCAAATGAAATGATTAAAAACATTTTTTCCGATGCAGTTCGGCACGTAGTCGGTTAAATAAATTATCTTTTGTGAATTCCCAGAAATAAAGTTTTTGTTTTATTGTATATATTAAAACATTCACTGCATTATAAACTGTATCAGAAATCAAGTATTCAAACTGTACTGAAAATGAAACGCATATGTGTTTAAAACAGTTTTAAAAACATAAAAACAGTTTTGCGCTTGGAACAAAAAAGCATGTTTTGTTATTTTTTTTTAATATATTTTGTACTAACTCTGTGGCTGTACAGAAGTGGTTTGAAAAATTTTCTTCTGGCGATGGGGTCGTCTGAAGATGCGACACGTTCAGGGAGATCCTTCGTTATTGACAACGAAAAGTTGTCAATTATTTGTTCGTATATCAATTATAACATTTTTTATCAGTATAACATTTTTTCCGAAAATTCCTGCTCTTGTTTAATTTTTAATATACAAAACCGCATGAACTTTTATGGCTACCAAGTAATTCCGCTTCTCGTGCTCGTTCGCCGAAATACACCGAGAACGCTATTAATGGAGAGAAGCAATTTCACGCTTGCGGACGAATGGCCGACGATTTGAAACTTGACGCGAGACGATGCGCGTATAATGTTTCCTGCATTCGCGAACGTGAACACTCTCGCGGTGTAATTCGCGCGTAATTAACGCGAGAATTTCGTCTGCCCACGTGCGACGTGAATTCTTCGGGGCGAAGAGTCGTCTCATGAGAGAGACTCATGTTTTTTTAATCTTTCTTATCTCGCGACGTTTAGTCTCTTCGACGGAAATGTATTGTCGCGCAACGAGGAAGGAATCCTCTCGACGCGGGGGAATTGCTATGACGTTCCCGAGTGGCTTTAGGAGTCTCTTATTTCTGGCACAATTTCGTGGGGAGATTTGGAAACATCCAAATCCTAACGCGGTTTTCTCCAAGCGGGATGGAACGGAACTTTTGTATCCTCGGAACTTTGGTACTTTCAACGTGGCGACGAATAACTCTTCATTCCTGGATACCAAAATTAAGACAGAAACGAATGTGGATACACGATTCGCATTCTCCAGCGAACACGCCGCCGTGCTATTTCTCACGATCATCTCATTGAATGGCTGTGTGTGAAGGGCTACACGAATGAGCGATAAAAAGAAGATCGGGACGAAGCGCTGCTTCACGCTTGAAAGAAGGGAGTGAAAAAGTCAGCGATATTGGCCCAAACTGCGAACCTAACCTAACCTAACGGATTATCATCAACGGAGTATCAACAACAGTAGTAGTTGTAAGACAGTATTTTTTAACCAAAAAAGAAATGACGGGAACATGGCAAAAATGAATCAAGGAGGTCCAAATACAGGCTACTTAAGGTAATGAATGGACACACTGAGAAAAGTACCCGAAATATGCGATTGTTAATTTCGTTATCCGATCAAATATCCGGTGTATTTGATCGGATAACAAAATTAACAATCGGACATTTCTGATATTTTTCTCCGTGCAGACTTAAGCCATTGGATTTTATGCTTAGACTACGTGAGATACTATTAAAGTAACGTATATAGAGGAAGAAGAATAACATGAAAGTTATGTAAAAGTTCAAGAAAGTGCGATTGTTTGAAAAGAATTTCTTAAAGACAGAATCATGCGACTCCACACTCATTACTTTCGCAGTATTTCACAACTCCTTCCTTATGCGTGTTCAAGGCTCTAGGTGCTTAGGTGTGGGTATGAGTGTGGGTGTGAGTGTGGGTATGAGCGTGCGTGTGCGTGTGTGTGTGTGTGTGTGTGTGTCTTGCACAGAGAGCGGAGACCCCGCGGTTCGTCGCTCCCACAGTATTTTGCGACTCCAAACTCCTTCTCTATGCATAATATAAGTAAACAATCTCGCAATAAACTGACATTCAAAAGGTAATCGCAGAAACGACTCTTCGAATATATCAGAACTTAAACGGCGAGCAGTGGCCGTGAAAACGACCGATAAAAACTGTCCGCAATTAAATCGCCGGTCGAGAATTAGTGTGCGCACGCACACTTACATCCACACTCACATCCAATTTGGAGTCGTAAAATACTGCGAAAGTAATGAGTATGGAGTCGCATGACTGTCTTCAAAAAATTTTGTTCAAACAATCGCTCTTTCTTGAACTTTACATGACTTTCATATTATTCTTTTTCCTTTATATACGTTACTCTGATAGTATCTCACGTAGTCTAAGCATAAAACCCAATGGGTGAAGTCTGTCCACCCATTACCTTGAGTAGCCAATATTTGGACCCTCTTGATTCATTTTTGCCATGTTCCCGTCATTATTTTAGTTAAAATACAAGATAATCCGTTAAGTTCTAAAGGTTTGCAGTTTGGGCCCAGTATCGCTGACTTTTTCACTCCTTTCTTTCTCTCCCGGCAGTGCTGTTATTTACGTGACGACAATGTCCGCACTGCGAAACGACCGAATTGCTTGAAGCAAAATCTCGCGCCACATTCGCTTAATAATATCGCGAAGGAGCGCGCGAAGCGAAAGAATAGAAGAGGAAACGACCGCGCGCGCGCGATGATCCTTATTAGGAAAGAGCGTAAACTCCCAGACGCGCGGAGAATCGTCCGGGCGGGCGGTGCTGCAGGAAAGAAGTTGAAACGCGGGCGAGCGCATTGCCGGAAGGATAATCGCATCTCCCAACAAGTTATAAACTCCGACAGAGTGCCGAGTTTAATTAAAACCTACGCGAGAGACGGCTCTGCGCAGGTTCGCGCCCGGGCGACCGCGTCGCCGAATTTCTTTCCGCGACGGGAATTCTCCTCCACGACTCGAGCGCGGAGCCGGGGCGGGTCTCGGCGGCTATCGGGAAGTCATCGGTTCAACAAGTGGAGCCGTTAAAGCGCTTAATACGCCGCATCGAAGGGGGATGCGCTCGCGCGAAATCAATTTCAAGCTACGCGGCTAACGCGCTCGGCTACGCTCGCCGGCTTGGCTCGCGATCTTCCCTTCGTCGTCGGGATTTGTTAGGAGCGTGATTTAGTGTTGAGGGTTTCGCTAAAGATAGCCCTAATGTCACTTTTGTTGGAGAGACTTCAAGCTACTGTTTCTTGATGCTTCCTTGATACTCATCCGTGATACTTGGTCATTTGCTAACAATAGACGCGGTGAAAATCGTGTTAATACCATCTTGACAATGGAGCTTCTTAAAGAACATTTCCGACATGCGTTGCTTTTGCTTTTCAATCAGAAGAAAACGAGGGTCATTGAATTTGGATAGAAACTTAGGGCGATAATCCATCAATTGATGGAATCAATTGAGACATGTGAATATTGGTTTAGACTTTGGACAATTCAAAAGTGGTGATTTCGATGTTAACAAGATCGTTCGGGGCAAGCAGAAGAGCTTGAAAATGCAGAGACATTTGCAGGCATTATTGGACGAAAATCCGGCACGATCCACTTCAGAATTTGCCGGAGCATTAAATGTTGGTCGTGCAAGAGTTACGACACGTTTACGTGATATGGGAAAGATTCACAAAGAAGAAAAGCAGATTCCACACCAATTATCGGAAAACGCCACTGCGAACCGGTTGATCATTTGCATTTTGTTGATCGGCAGGCAAAAATGAAGAGTTTTTTGTCCGAATTGTTACTGGGGATGAAAAGTGGATCTATTTCGATAATCCCAAACGAAAGATATCATGGGTTGATTCAGGCCAACCAGCAACATCCACTTCGAGGCGCAATATTCACGATTCAAAGGTATCGCTGTGTATTTGGTAGGACTATGAAGATGTTCTATGAACTGTGTACTATGAACTGTTATGAATTCGAATGAAACTGTCACCGCCGATCGTTCTCGACAATTATACAAACTGAAGCGAGCACTGGACTAAAGACGATCACCAATTATAAATAAACGCAATTATAAGTAAACGACGCAGAGTGATCCTTCTTCATGACAATGCTTGACCTCATGTTGCATTATCAGTGAAGCAAACGCTTGCAGCTGGAATGGCAAGTTTTGGGCATCTCGCGTATTTTCCAGACATTGCTCCATCCGATTATCACTTGTCCCGGTCGATGCAACATGCTCCAGGGGATACACTTTCATAACTTGGAACAAATGCGAAAATTTGTTGAAAATTGGATCAGCTCCAAAGAAGAATCTTTTCATCGTCGCGGGATCCATCTCTTGCCAGAGAGATGGGAAAAAGTTGTAGAAAGCGAAGGGGAATATTTCGATTGAGGTATTCGCACATTATCTTGTTTAAGTAAATCAGTTTCTGAGAATAGAAACTAAGTCACGCAAAAGTATGTCGCACAAAACTAAATCACACTCTTAACAGCTCGCTATTTAGCGGCGAGTGTGTGACACGAACCTTACGCGTCGCAACATCGACATCGATATCTCATTCGGTAACAAAGGACCAGCATAGAACATTTCTCGGGATCTAATTGAGCTGCTCGGCTCGATTTACCGAAGTCTACGCGGATTCAAGTCCCCGCATACAAGATGGAATCTAATTGGGATCCTCATTCTGGCTGCCCAACGAAATGATAGATGCTGCGCTTGAGAAATCTACGGAGAGATCTCGGATCAGCGTAATGTTTCGCGAATGCAATTCTAAGCGGCCAAACAGAGCATCTATCTTCTCTGCCGAATACGCGCTTTTCCAAAGTCTTCTCTCCTTTCCGATTTCTGTCTTATATTTATGTCGAACCAAATACCTGGAAACTGCCTGTCTGAGTATCTAAATATTGGGTTGGCAACTAACTGATTGCGGATTTTGTCGACAGATGGATTTTACACTTTCTTTTGTTTCGTTAACGTGTTCAAAGTACCTAACCTATATTTTTTTCTTATTGTTTGGACTTCTACCTTTCATTTAGTACAAAAATTATATCGATTAGTTCTTTAATTTTGTTTTTATCCCAATTTAAAAATGGAAGAGCAAGACGTGCACTTCAGACATATTTTATTGTATTATTTCCGAAAAGGCAAGAACGCATCGCAAGCACGCGAGAAGTTATGTGCCGTATATGGGAATGAAGCCTTGAAAGAAAGGCAGTGTCAAAATTTGGTTTGCCAGATTTCGTTCTGGTGATTTTTCATTGAAAAATGCTCAACGATCTGGCCATCCAGTTGAAGTCGATGAGACCCATATCAAGGCCATTATCGATTCAGATCGTCATAGCACAACACGTGATATTGCAGAGAAGCTGAATATATCGCATACATGCATTGAAAAAATTTAAAAAAGCAAATTAAAAATTTTGAATTTTCATTCTTATTTAAAATCCGCAATCACTTAGTTGCCAACCCAATACTTTGAAAGCGTAAACATGTTCAAACTATCTCGAGTATTTTGTGCTCGACCTCTCTTCAAGATAAATTATTAATGTCTTACGAATATAAAGCAATGTGTGTTATATTTTTGAATATTAAACGACGTATGCAAAGCTCTACATTTAAAGCAAACACAATGTTTCGTTGATTGGATCCCAACGAGATTCTGATTAAACGCCAGAAAATTTTCCACGTATCTATTCTGATTTTTCAATATCAATCTTATTAAGAAAAATGGCGGGAAAATATTTCAATTTAAAATAACCACACATTAAGGGGCTAAAGAAAGGACTAAAACTTTCGCGTACACCTGATATATTTTCAAGACGGAAAATTTGAGTTCCTCTGACCGAAAGCAGACGTGGCCAGTTTCCCCCGCTCGAGGGAAGAGAATTTCCTGTTCTCGCAACCGAACGTCACGTGACGGTGAAAATTTCTAGTCGTCACTACGGAATACTTTTCCGCGTGATACCCGAGAAAATCCTGAGAAATTTCTATGCGACGGAGGGGGAGGAGGATGGACGCACAGGTGTATTTCTCCCGCGCGAATTCAGCGGCAGCCTCGCGCCGCTCCTTCGCCGTTTGACCGTTCGCTTAATCACCGTCCCGTCGGCTTCGTCGGGATTTTTCTCGCGAATTCGCCCCGCCGCGCCGCCCGCGAAAAATATCCCAACTCGCGCTCTTTTATCCGTGTTTTGCGGCATTGTCGAGCGTCTGCGGCGAGAAATCGAAGGAGCCATAACGTGTCACTATGTGCCGGACGTAGTCTTTTCTGCGAGGTACAACCCCGTGGAAATAGGGCCGGCAATGTGCCCGGAAGCCATTGTCGGAAAAAAACAATAGCTGCAACGATGGATCGCGGAGCGGGCTAGGGGGAGGGACGGGGAGGAGGGGGGGAGGGGAGAGAGCTTGCATCTATTCAGGCTCTCTCGCGATTCGAATTCTTTTCAAAAGGGACAAAGGTGAGCTGCGCGGGCTTTGCGAGGGGGGGGGAGGGATCGATCCGAATATAAATTCTATCTTCTCTATACCGCGCTAATATTCACGATCGCGATACATCGTTATCGATAAATCCACTTGCGCGCTCACTCCGCGCGCCTCCGCGAGTTCGCTACGGGATTGCGCCGACCAATGCGAGGCTGATTCGATGAAGCGCTCGATTAGAGAGAGAGAAAGAGAGAGAGAGAGAGAGGGAGAGAGAGAGAGAGAGAGAGAGAGAGAGAGAGAGAGAGAGAGAGAGAGAGAGAGATGAGAGAGAGAAGAGGGGGGAAACGCGAATTGATCGCGAGCTAAACGCGCTTGATCGACGTTGCTTTCTCATGGACGAATCGCGGTAACACACGAGCGAAACGCGAAAGCCTTCGGCACGCGGTCGTTCCGCGATAGTCAGCGATCACCGGAGGGTCGGCTGCCGCGGAGACTCGCGGCTGATAAGAGGCGAATGCGCCGCATTTTTCCGGCGCGTGCGCGCGCGCGCGAGACGTCATTAGCCGTTTCGCGGGAAATTTTGTTGATCGAAGAGTCACCTCCTTCGGCGAGGCGAGGTGAGCGAAGAAAACGAGTAGTAACGGGACGTGAAGAGAGAGAGAGAGAGAGAGAGAGAGAGAGAGAGAGAGAGAGAGAGAGAGAGAGAGAAACAAGAGAGAGAGAGAGAGAGAGAAACAAGAGAGAGAGAGAGAGAGAGAGAGAGAGAGAGAGAGAGAGAAAGTTCGGTTGCCGGCCGGCGCCTCTCCTCTGCTATCGGTTGGTAGATGAAAATTGATGTCATATATGCAGAGAGAGAGAGAGAGAGAGAGAGAGAGAGAGAGAGAGAGAGAGAGAGAGAGAGAGAGAGAGAGAGAGAGAGAGAGAGAGAGAGATGCTTGGTGATAGTGGCTGCTGCGGCGGTGTGATACATGTATATATGTATATATATATGTATATACATATACGTTTTTTTCATAGCTGGCGGTTAGTGCAGTTAAATGCAGTGCTGTAAGGTGCAGGCACGCGCGCATATAGGTGGTGCAGTAGTAGTAGTGGTAGTAGTAGAATTAGTAGAGTTAGTAGTGGTGGTAGTAGTAGAGTTAGTAGTAGTAGTAGCAGGTAGTAGTAGATAAGGTAGTAGTCCATTACAGGCGGACACAGGTTAATGGTAAAATAGTTACCCGGGCCTTGCCGCTGCCAGAGTGATCTCCGCTCGCGGAGGAGGAAGGACTCACCCGGTATCCACCGAGGTTGTTCACCACGCAGGTGAAGGTAGCGTCTCGACCCTGAGGGATCGTTACGTTCTCCAGCGGGTAAACGAAGTCTGGCTCTAGCCCCGTCACTGAAACAACCAAGACACAGGATTGCGCGTCAATAGGCTGCGATTCCGCTCTTTCTCTCTCTCTCTCTCTCTCTCTCTCTCTCTCTCTCTCTCTCTCTCTCTCTCGCCAGGCTGAGTTTCTACTTCTTCTTTCTTTGAGCTTTTTAGTGCTCGGCCAACGGCAACACACGTGCTACGGTGTTAGCGGTGGCGATGGCGTTGAAACGGTCAAAGTTTCAGCGCCTTTCGAGTATTTTTCGAGAGGGTGAGAGAGAGAGAGAGAGAGATAGAGAGAGAGAGAGAGAGAGAGAGAGATCGATTGTAATTGCATTCGCGAAGCACGTCCTCGTGTTCGTCTTTGAGCCGCCGCGGCCGATCGAAATATCGCGCGCGAAGAGCGCTTTGTCGACGGAAATCCTGCGTGTCGGGAAGAGTCGCGGTAGTTTCGCGAAAAATATCCCGCGGCTTTTACCGCGCGCCACGCCACGGACACACGCGGGATATTTTATGTCGCGTTATATATTCATGGAAAAAAACGGGCCTTTGTGGAGAAAGTTTGGCGTTATGGAGCGTCCATACAGCTATCTCATAACAGGAACCATCGTGCACTGAGCGCGAATGCTTAAGTACCGGCGGATTTTTTCCTCCCTCCTTTTTCCCTCTTTTTTTGGTTTTCGTTCGTTTTTTTTTAATCCCGCGGACCGCTTTAAAGTGACAAACGAGTCGACGCTGGAGTTTGCGGGGCAATTTCGCGCGTCTCTTGGATCTTGAGGAAATCGACTGACTCGTCGTCGCGACGAACAGGTCTGCAAGTCGCGACGATCGAATCGAAAATTTGATCGCGCTGCTGATTTGACGACAGATTCACGTGACATTCGTCAACATTGTGTCGACGTACGATTTTATAAATATGATACCTAGAAGGTATCATACAGATGTTGACTGATCATCGATGATCTAGTCGGTGTCTAGTCTGCGTTATATTCAAGCCGAGTCGATATACAGATGTATCGATTCAACTTGTAACGTAAGCTGGATAGATTGTCAACATCTACATATAATACTTAATATCGTGATGAAATCTTAGAAATACGAAATCGAACTTGACCCTGATTCAAGTATGTATTAATTCTTAATTAGTACCCTCTTCAAATCAAATCGATATATGCTTTTATGCGCATTTGTTTATCGCTTGATTTTGCACCTTGATTATTCTTCAACGCGCTCTTGTTCATTTCTGTGGAATTTATAATTTATACTTTTATCAAGTATTCGTTGTTGTAAGTCGATACTACGATTTAATTTTATATATATATATATATCTTCTCTTTCTTTACTGATTTATTTTAATTGTGAGTCTACTCGTTTTAAATAATGTGTATCAAAGAGTGTTTTTTTCCTCTTATGTATTAATAAATAATAATAATAATAATATGGATAATATATCGCTTCGATTTATCAAATGTAAGCTGAATAACAACTACATTATCAACATGTGTTCTAATGGTGATGAAGTTTTAGAAATATTAAATCTATCTCTCTCTCTCTCTCTCTCCATACGATTTCAACTTGATTTAAATTTGTTTAATTGATATTCAGTTAGTAACATATTTAAGTCGATATATGGATTTGTTAATTTAATTTGTACATAAGAAGGGTTAAATCGTCGACATCTGCATATCTTCCAGATATCGCGATGAAATTTAAAAAATGTCAAGTTGAACGATGAATTTCGCACGATTTCAATATATCTAGTTGGCCTGATTTTCAAGTCGAGTCGATCAGACATATGGATGCATCCATCCGACTTGATTAATTCTTTATATCCCGACGGTATTCAAAAGTACCGCTCTATATAAACGTTCATATATTTTTGAACTTTTTTCTATATTTTATCCTACATTTCTGTCGATATTTATAAGAGACATCTTACAAATTAACCATTAAACTGTTATAAAATTTATTTTCTTATCCTTTGTATTTATAATATACCAAATCTATTATATTATACAGGAATTTTATAAGGTCTTAGGTAAATTAATTCAGGATGCAAAGAGTTAAAATGTAAGCTGAATAACGACTAGATTATCGGAGTCCGCGCGACATGTTCGGATACCGTGACGAAATCCGAGAAATGTCAAATCGATTTCCGTGTGACTTCAACTTTATTCCAACACGATCTCGAACTGGGGATGTTTCACCGATTCACGAGAGAGTCATGGGCCGCTATTTAAACAATAGCTATTTAAGCAACAGCAAGTCGCAAGTTGAGCGAGTTTCATCTCGCCACCGAGATAGTCACATCGAATCACCGCTTACGCTCGCGGCAACGGCGCTCAAAGTTAATTCGCGTAATGGAAATGCCCGTTAATAGGCAGTCCGTCGCGCGCCGCGTGTATCTCGCGGATTGCAACGGGCATCGCGAGTCGATAGCACTTATTCGGTTCATTCATGGTGTAAAAGTAATCAGCGTGGAATTAACACCTGTCGCACGTGAAATAGTTTCGCCAGCGAGTTTTATCCCGACCCATATATACAGGGTGTCTTAAAAGTACCGGATAACTTTGCAGGATCAAGTTTTTATGAAAAACAAAAGAAAATCGAGTAACGGACTTGATGGTGACCTTGAATTTGACCTTGGCCATGACCTTTAAGGTCATTTGGAGGTCAACTTGCGTTTTTGAAATGGGAACTCTTATTTTTTATTACACTGTTTTTTTCTACCAATTAGTTTGAACAACTTTTGTCTAAGATATTTTTTTATTCGCCTAATATTTTTTGAGATACTTGAGGAAAACTTGATAACTTTTTCAGTATTTAACTTACGATATCTCGCTAACTATTTGTCGGAAGAAAAAGTGATACTAAATGGTACTTTCTTGCTTTATTTAGTCTTAAGAATATTATTGTTACAATAGCGCCTTGACTTTTGTTAACTTACTGACTTTTGGAAATTTCAAAATCATCAAATTAACAGAAACAGGGCGCTATTGTAACAATATATTCTTAAGATTAAATAAAGCAAGAAAGTCTAGTACCACATTTTCTTCCGCACAATAGTTCGTATTAATTTTGCAACATTAGATAGAGAAATGGATAGATCTTCTGTGATTTGTTATCTTGATAACAAGATAACTGATCAGCTGATCAATCACGGAAACGAGATATCGTAAGTTAAATATTGAAAAAGTTATCAAGTTTTCCTCAAATATCTAAAAAAATATTAGGCAAATAAAAAAATGTTTTAGACAAAAGTGGTACAAATTAATTGGTAGAAAAAAATCAGTGTAATAAAAAATAAGAGTTCCTATTTAAAAAACGCAAGTTGACCTCCAAATGACCTTGAAGATCATGGTCAAGGTTAAATTCAAGATCACCATCAAGTCCGTTACCCGATTTTCTACAACTTTTGTATTTAAAGTTTTTCATGAAAACTTGATCCCGCGAAGTTATCCGGGGGTTCCGGTATTTTTAAGACACTCTGTATATCTCGGCCTGTAAACGATACAGCGAAATTGCCGCGCACGCCTGTCCCGCGGTAAAATAGTGCGCTATTTTCCGAAATATCCGCCTATGTGCGCGAGTGTGCTGTAATATTTTTACGACGAATCCGCGCGGGCGAACGCTGCTTTGTTATTTTCGCGAGAGGGGAGAGGGGCGGGAGAGCCGCGCCGCGCGCGCGTTAGTCGCATAAGGTTGGTACGTTTTAAACTAACCTAGATACGTTCCGTGATTGATCAGCTGATCAGTTATCAAGATAACAAATCACAGAAGATCTATCCATTTCTCTATCTAATGTTGCAAAATTAATAGCCAAAAGTTTGCAAACAGAAATAGTACATGGCTGTGACGTCCAAGCTAATCAATCACGGAAAGTATCTAAGCTAGTTTAAGGTCTGCCAACCTCATGACTAAAACCAAAGTTTCCGAAAGTTTCTGATTTCGGAACAGACCTGTTGATTACGGAGGCGCCGCGCCTGCGAATGGTACGTTTTATTCGCTCCCGCACAAAAAGGCGGCACAATAACAATCGCGTCTCGCTAAGATCCGGGAATTGTGGCGGCAGCACACACGCTGGGGGGAGACGGGCGAGGAAGGAGGGCAATACGGCAAATTGGCAAGCCACGTGATGGAAATTCCATCGACTATATATTTTTCCTCGTCGCGGTCGGCAGGCCGCCACTGGAGAGGTTAAAGCAGAGGAGGGGAGGCGTTATGGCGGGGATTTAATATCGGAAATTGAATCGCTGTTACTTTCAGCACTTATCTTCGAGCGAATTTGCCCACTTTTTTTTTATCTTTTCTCTGCCACCGTAACATTCCGCGTGAATCTCGATCATAGTCGCGATATCCCGAGCAAAAAATTGTTAGGGCCGTTCTCATGAAGTATAAGGCCCCAATAAGGGTGAAAGTAGGACGCCTCATTATTACCATATCAGGCCCCGAGATGGGTCTTTTAGGAATACTTTAGATTTTACAAATGAAGGCTTTGATAAGGAAAATTGTTGGGGGCCTCCGAGAAGAATTTATTAGGAGTGCCTTAGATTTTACGAAATAAAGCTTTAACATGAAAAACTGATGTGAGCCTTGGGAAGATCTTTTAAGGATGCTTTAGATGTACAAAATAAAGTTTGTTATAGAAAATTAATAAAATCTGAAGTATATAATAAAATTGTCATAGTTTATATATTGTTTTAATAGGTACACTCAATCTGGTTCTTTTAAAGATTTTTTAATTATACCGCAATTAAAAACAAATTTTATTAGTTTCATTAGTTACCATATTCATTAGTCCTTTCCAAGGATTTTTCGAGTTTCACCTTCGTTTTGAAATGCAGCAAACTTTAATAAAAACAGTAGCAGGATTTTTATGTGTAAAGAATGCTATATTTTTAAAATAAAAAATTCTTGTTGTATGCTAACAAGGTTATATATAAAGAAGTAAAGAAATTACAGTCTAAATTTCTTGGAATGAAAAGAACGAATATTTTTACTCAAGTAATAATAAAAATATTTCCTTATAAAGCCCTATTAATATTGCCTTATAAGGACCTGTTAAACCATTTGTTACACATCTTATGGGGCCCTTGTCTTTCTATCCCTACTAGGACCCGATTAATGTTAGGGAAAAATAATCAAGCCCTTACCAGAGCCCTATTAATTTTTCTATTTGAGATTCCCGCGGGGTGATACTCGCGGAGTTGACACTTCGACACTAATCGATGGACATTGTAAACAGCACACGCGGCTCTCTGTGCTGCGGGCGAAGCTCTCTCGGGCCGTGAAGTAGCTGATTTCGTCACGTAGGGCTTCTCCTTTTTGCGCGCGCGTATATGTGTGTATTTGATGTTTACTCGGAGAATTCCGCAATGTGAAGGCGCTTTCATCGAGGAGACGATGTTGTGACGACGCTCGTGTGTCACCGCGCAACATTTCAATATATTCATTATTATTGTGCCTTTGGTTGCTCCGATATTAACGTATGCGAAAATACGAGGTCGAGACAGAGAGAGAGAGAGAGAGACATTTTATTTTTCTGCCACGAAGCGACTGCAACCTTCGTCTCGGTTTGAGGGAAATAAAGCTGGAGCATTATCTCTCTCTCTCTCTCTCTCTCTCTGGAATTTTCTTATGCTTCGATTTCTGCCCCCGCGGCATTCTTGACGATTGTTTTGCAACAAAGAGGCTCGCTCCCGTTAATAAATGATTATTGTCAGCGTTATTATTATTATTGTATGCGCCACAACGCGTCACACGGCCATTATGTAATTGCGACTGCGAGACGCGGAGGTGTCGCGCTTCTCGGGGTGGGGGAGGGGGGGGGTTAGAGAGAAAGGGAGATTCAATATGATACCGCCGCGGCCCGCTGAACGATACAAAGAAACTGACTTACGAGAAAAGTTGGCGCGCGCGCGCTCGCGGGAAGAAGCCGCGCGCGTATTGAATTTAAATTCGCGGCTGGCGGTGGGGCTGTATCGCCTAATGTAACTCGGTTATGTGAATTTTATGAGGCCAAATGGAAGGCGGGGTGGAGAACGTGTCTTATGAAACTCGCTGATCGATTTATCTGACATTCTCGCGGTGACAGACGCGGGCAAAAATGCTTTCGCGATATCTCCCCGCCTCGCCTCGCCTCGCCTCGCCTCGCCTAGCTCCGCTTCGCGTTTCGTCGCGAGTGTCGCCTCGACGTTTCCGCGGCGTGTCGAGAAGGAGATCGCCGGCCGCCGCTTCTTTCGAGCGCGAGCCGCTAACACACACATATATATAAAAGAAAAGAAAAAGAAGGATTATTCGTTCGTAACGAAACGTCGACGAAGGCTCGTCTTTACCGGCGATGAAGAGCCGCGCGAGCGACTCCGCGGATGATACACTTTGGAGCCGCGTGCTACATTTCCGACGACACTTTCGTGACGTTAATATAATTGCTCACGCAGGTACGAAAGCGCGCGCGCGCGTTTGTAATTCGTCGCAACGCGGCACGAGGTCTCCATACTTTAAGGAAAATGGCTCTTCCTCCTGGGGGATGAATTTTACAGTCGCGATATGACGAAGATGTAAGACGTATCATGGCGCCGCGTCGCGCCGCGCCGACTTCGCCGGCTGAATTTTACGAGGATATTTGAGGAGTGACGTGTGTACATAAACACCGAGTAACTCGGCGCCTTTGTAAAACACATCGCGAAATTTCTGTTACCCCGCTAAACCCGTCGCCGCGACCGGATAAATTGAAACAAATAGAATTACCCGGTGACATTGACGCTGAATTTTGCACGATGCGGTCGCTGCTGCCGCGGCCGAGTCTTTGACGTGTTAGAATATTCCATTTTCGTACTTCCGTTCACTGCGGCCGTTTGTTGACACGCGCTTGATGACGAATCGCAGAGCGCCGAGTGGCGTGCCGCTTCTTCGAAAAATACGCGACGGAAATAAAGATATGAGGAGAATCGAGCTTCGAGGATACGCAGGTTCTTTTTTGCACCAGCTGCAATGGCGGTAAATTGGATACGCGAGTCGAGTAGGGTGAATAATTCAACGTCGGACTTTGGAGCTTCAAAATTTGCTCAACGGTAAAGGACTGACGTGAAACTGAAACATGGTTAAGAAATTAGTGTCGAAAGGCTCATTAGTGCCGAGTTAAGAATGTAAGAGTCCAAAGTGTGTAATAAATATCGCCTATTGCAATAAAATATAAATATAGATAAAATCGGTAGCAAACGCTTCGGCGTTTGCCACAATTTTGGACCTTCTTTTTTCTCGATGTTTAAAACAAATATATACAATATAATTCGACGCGGTGCGACAGTCCGTAGCGTAAAAAAATGTGAACAGAAATTGTTCGGATCGCGTGCATTTATATTTATTTTAAACTACACTGAGAAAAGTTTAAAGTTACTCTCGAAACATTTGTTATTTTATTCATTTTTTGCTTATACGTACTTTGATCTTGCATCCGGCTCTTATTATTACTAATTTGTTGATTGTGTATTATAGAGTCTTTCACATTTAATGCAGTAAATTGAAAATGAGTCGAGTAGAAAAATACAAGTCCCAAAGTTTGGCAAACTTGCGCAAGCAGCAGTCATCCATCCGACAACAACACGTTAAAAGATGTCAAGATAAAAATTTTGTCGACAAAATACTGACTTTCTCCCGTAACTTTTTATGCTATATATGTAACTTGTAAATAATCATAAATGCTTCTTGCACGATAAAGGACGGGGCGGGGAAGAGGGCGCAGGAATAAATGGAAGCATTTCTCGATACGTGACGAGAACGGCAGAAAAAGATTTCAAGACTGACATGTCGAGCTTTTGATATATAAATATTTGTCATGTACGTAAAAATTTTGCGATTTGCATACACACCGAGTGCGTCTTTACATCGTCGAGGAAAATTTCAAAGGACGTCGCGCCGCGCCTCTGCTACGTAGTTAGAAGCTTAAAGGTGCATGAAAAATTTCTACACGAGGAAGATTTCTACGCACGCGTGGTTTTGCGTTTCTCGCTAAATACGGCAAAACCAAGCGGCACGCATTTACATGAGGTATGTGTTTGCAAAAGGTGCGAGGAAAAAAGACAGCGTGATTCTGTCAGCGACGGGACATTTCGACACGACGTTTTCACGATCACCTTTTCGTCATCGACATTTTTGCACTACGCCATCCGCTTCGGCATCCCCTTGAAGCCGCGCGAATAACCTGACGTTGGAATTTGAGCCCGAAAATTCGCTCAAGCGCCCCGGGATAGGCTGACAAAACCGAAACACAATCGCTCAAAACTGGAAATAAACCGCGGCTGGGAGGGATCGAGTCTCAATGTTACAGGCGAATCTTGCAGCCGCGATCGACCCAACGCGATCGAAGTTTGAAGCCGGGCGAATCCGTTACAAATTGTGGCACCTGTGGGCACAGAGCGATGAAATTAGTACGACGAGAGGTCCCCCGTCGAAACGCTTGCACTTTATGCGGAACAACGGCCTCGCATAAATTGTCCTCGCCTACAAAGGACAGTGCGAAGTAATATCACTTAATCCCTCCGCCTCGCTTTACAATAAAACCGACGCGCTATCTTACGGAGCGCGCGATGTTAAGTCCGGGCGTGTAATGTTCGTTTATCTTCCATCGCGCGCGAAGCAACGACTCGAAACCGAATGCAAATTTTGTTTACGCTCTAGCAGCGCTTTTATTGCGCAATTAAAGCGTCTCCATAAAGTTGTTTCGAAAGGCGAAACGCGGCAGAAAGAATGCCGCGCGCGCTGCCGGCGGTGTGCACGAAAAGGCGGCCGGAGAACAGCAGGTTGACATGTTTCTTTTGGAATTTCGACGTCCGCCCTTCGCAAACAATTAACGCGCCAACTGCCACACAATGGCCGCCGCTAGACAGCGGGGAACTTTTCTGTCTCCGTTTCCGCGCGGTACGACGTCTCGCAAATGAATGAGCGCGGAAACTGTCCATTACTGGACTTCCGGCTCGTTGATACTTTTAATCCACACTTCAAGAACCATCATGTAGCGAGTCTATAAAAGATTTGGCCGAAAGCGATCTCCCATGAGGAGATTCTGCGGAGTCCTTCGTCCGTGCTCACGTTTTTATCTCGTTACATATCGTATCATCGGGACTAATTAGTATCCATTTTGTAATATAAGGAAATATGTAGAAAGCAGTTATGAAGCATAGCAAAAGTAAAGTGAGACAACGCAAGTTAATACCTAACTGCCTATAATATGGAATTTACAGCGCGATGTTATCAGGTCATTTTCCAAAAATTCAACCGTGACCAGCTTTCAGCAGTATTATACAGGGTGTCTTTTGGGAAGGAAAAATTGTGAAGATTAATCGGATCAAACTGAGGAGAAAAGTCAAGTATCATTGACATTAGTTGATTTGAAGATTTGCGTACTTGTTTGCAAAATAGCAAAAGACATTTTTGCTCAAAATGACATAACCTATAATTATATGACTATTGTGTCTAGCGATAGATATGCGTATACTGAACTTTGAATCCCGAATCTTGAACCTGTCGCAAATTTTCAAGGTCAAAGAGTCTCTAAATTTTCAATCATTAGCAACTTAATAATTATTGCGATTTTTGCAAAATGATACATTTTCTTCTCAGTTTAATTTGATTAATCTTCACAATTTTTTAAAAGACCCTGGACACCTTGTATGTGAATGAATTTGGTATTCAATGTCTTTCAATTTTTGTCCCTACAAAAACATAAAAAAATTTGTAAAGATGATGAGAAGAGACGAGAGGGGGGTATTACAAATTTTTCTCTCCACATCTTTTTCTACATCTTTTAAAAATTGGAGCAGACCGTTTTAAAGAATATAAATTACTCCACAGCTTTTGTATGAAACACTTTTTCATATACCTCGCAGTTTAAGAGTTAATTACGAAACATGAAAAACTCTGTTTTTTTTCGAGGGGTTTTTTCTACCACTAAACGTTGAAACACGCCGCTACAAAAATATGAGTCTAACTTTTTTTAATATTCTATAACATATCCAAAACTCAAAATCGGTGAGAGGCAGTTTCGACGGTTTCCTTGTTAAAAATCGAAAGAGTCAAACAAATGCGATTATATGTTTCTTTATTATTGAAGGTCAGATGAGAGGTGGGGAAGTTATTGTTTGCAGCGGACAATTTAGCACTTAATAAGATGGAAACAAAATTCCCTCGGACTGAAATTTCAGCCATGGTGGCTTTTAGGAGTCAACGCGAAGGAATTCTTCGTTCTTCGTAAATTTGTTCAACGAATAAGTCGAGCGGCCGTCAGAAGAGACGTACTGAGATAAGCATAAAATAATTACGCACTTTTGTTAAGCGAACACTTTAAGCGTGTTTCTTCCGTGGCATTTCCACCATTTTTCCGAAAATGTTTCGATTCCACGCTCGTGTAGAGCGACATCTTTCGGACCAATGAAGTGGCTATCGATTTTACATATTTCCTTTGATACGTTTATGCGACAGGCACGAGTTCGACATGAGTTTAACGAGTTTAATGAGCTTTTCACGACGCGTAAATTTGTTTCATGGATGAATCGGGAAGCTATTGAAAAATACATTGACAGACCGAAACGACTGCTATCAAGGACTCGTGAAAGTTTCTTATTTCGGTTCCTCAGCGAGCGATATAATATAATATACACGAATAAGCTGGTTATTGTGGCCAAACTGCCCTCATAGCGGGGTAAGTTGATCCGCAGTGACTGATAGGTTGGTCGCATGTAAAATATATACACACGATATATCATGCATCTTGAAAAATTCTGTAAATTGATTTATTTATATCGCATTCGTCTCTTGCAGCAATTGATGTTCATCTCACTATTGTTTCACTCTATAAAAAAATATAAGAATACTTTTTTGACAGACAGGACGTAGGGATTTTTGCTTTTCGTCTACTTTGATCTCTCCCTCTCTCTCTCCCTCTCTCTCTCTCTCTCTCTCTGGCTCATCACTTTTAGAACACAATTTCCGCGAATATTAACACGAAATTTCGAGAATGTCCGAATTTCCTCCTTCTTCGCTCAGTGTTTTCTCGGTTTTAACGAACTTTTCGATGAGAAATTCGGAGAAGAGTAAAAGCACGTTCGTAAAACGGGACACTTTGCGGCCTCTCTTCTAACATCTCTCCCGCAATAAATGCACGATAAAAACCGTCATCGCGCGATAAAAAAAACCGCGCGAGAAAGACCGAGACGCGCGGCAAACGGCGTCTCGGTTTTTTTCGCGACACGCCTCCCACACGAATCGTCCGATCGCGACTCGGGGCAGGCAAATTCGTTTTTCTCGCTGAAATAATGACTCGCGATCGATGCCCGAGAGAAATCAGTAATTCCTATCTCGCGATGCGTCGCTCGTTCGCTCGCTCGCTCGTATCGAGCCGGCGTAAGTGCATCTCGCGGAGTTACGAGCTTACAGGCACTAGCGCCGCGCGATAGGATACGAAGGATACGAAGGATACGAAGCATAGAGAGAGAGAGAGAGAGAGGGGGAGAAGGGGGGAAAAGAAGCGGGAGAATGCGGCGGAAAAGAGAAAGCGGAAAAGCAGCGCGCATCGCGCGTTGTATTCCCACTCAATTAAGAAGTTTCTCCCGACGAAAATCTCTCCCGTAAACTTGCGAGCGCGGGAGGGGGGGGGGAGATGGGGGGTGGCGAGGGGTGCAATTTGCGCACTTCGTGAGGACTGCTTATCCGTCGCCGGTGTCGGCGGAGGGTCGAAAGAGTCGCGGCGAGATAATAGCGCGCCATCGGCGCTCGCTGAAGGCTCGCGGGATTGGATTTTGTGCGGGGAAAGGACACGCGCGCGACAAGTCGGGTCGAAAGGACGAAAGGAGTTCCGAGAGTTCGCGGAGGGCCTCTTGCTCTTTTCCTTGTTATTCGGGCCGCTTCGCCCCGTCGTTCGTTACGCGACGACATCGAGGAGGCTCGCGCGAGCCTCCCGCAAGTTTTACGCGCCTGACGAAAATGGATGACGTTCGCGCGCGATGAAATTGCCCGACGTGACAGTTGCGAGGAGGTAGCGGGTCTTTTACGTCAGAGGTCTTTTCCTCCATCGGTCGCGCGAATTCCCCGCGAGCGGCTTTTAGCTTATCGGATTAGCTATTCCGTTCGAGATGCGTGCTGTTCTGTGCAAAATATTCCAGTGGGACTCGCGTCAAAAGTTTACTCGGTTGCAGCACGAACGATTGCCGTAGAAGCGGCAAATTACGAAGAACGAGAGAAAAGTCACTCACAAGGAATACCCGCGAAGTGTGTGTCTCCGATTTCGACGAAACTTGGCAGATATTTGTAGAGTAGCCAAAAATTAGACACATATTTTTTTTATCGGCAATGGCTCAGATTTAAGGGGTGAAACTTCATCCCCTTTATGCTATCTCGATAATTGTTGCAGATAGGAAAGAACTTTCTAAGCAAAAATTGTACGATTTTTATAGAAAATAAAATAGGCTTGATTAAGATAAAAAGAAATATTTTTAACAATTAACAAAATAACCATGTCAGGCTTAATTATTAATTTCAATCAAATTTATTATATGGAGGAACAAGATGGCATTTTTCGTTCTGAATCCATCTACATATATTCTTAATAAGAAAATAATATTTTGTAATTAAACTAAAAGATAAAAAATATTAAACATCACTATCATAAAAAAAATTTTATGGTACGATGATGATTTTATGATAATATGATAGTAACTGATATCATTCGTGCCGTAATTTCATAAATCAATAAGTCGAAATTGTTTTTTATTAAATCGTGCTTACAGAAATGACTTTTCACCGCATTATTATATTTTCTCTCACTAATATCTCAGAATTTCATAGAATTGTTGGCAAAAGTTTATGTTTATGTATTATGTATTAAGTTTATGTATTATATTCTGAGTTATTTTTAAACCTACGTTCAAAACATGTAAGAGACGTAGATACTTATTATTTGCATAGCGATGTAGCGATTAAGCGCTTACGCACGTTACCGAGCACCTAGCTTATGGTATCACTTCCACTTATAAATTTTAATGTTCGTATAATTTAAATATGAAACAATATATATATATATATATAGATGGATTTAACATGTTAGAACATAATGTTAGAATGAAAAATACGATCTTTTCCCTCCATATAATGAATTTGACAAATTGATAATTAAGCCTGACATGGTTATTTTGTTAATTGTTAGAAATATTTTTTTATCTTAATCACGTCTATTTTATTTTTCATAAAAAATCGTACAATTTTTGTTTAAAAAGTGTTTTCCTATCTGCAATAATTATCGAGATAGCATTAAGAAGATGAAACTTTGAGGGACAGTTTCGCTCTTTAAACCTGAGTCATTGCCGATAAAAAATATGGGTCTCTTATTTCTGGCTACTCTACGAATATACCAAGTCGAAATCGGAGTCATACACTTCCGCGGATGTTCCTTGTTAGAAGTAATTTTCGCGCAGCGAAAGGTCAAGCGTGCGCGTGATGTTTTCAAGAACAGATACGCACGGTGTCGTGTTTGTATTATTTTCGCTATGATATTTTCTTTACTACGCTAAGGCGTCGATCGCCACTGATTATTTCAACGCCCGACTCGAGTTCGAGCGGTGAAAAATGCAGTAAACAATTCGCGATGCGCGTATCCGTTAGTTAGTTTCGTCGGCTCTCTATCGGCCGCAGAAATAGCGAATAACGGGAAACAAAACAGAACGTTAAAGTAATTACGGTGTTGTGTTGAGCAAAAAGCGGAGCGCGCATAATATTTTCAAACGGATACGCGGTAATTATCCGTCATATTCCCGTCGTATCCGTTCAGGATTGCAACAATTTCGTTCGTATGACTTTTTTACTACAACATTTCCCCCGTGCGTATTAACACGTCAATGTTGCTGCGCGAATCTCCATTGATTATTTCGCTGCCCGACGAGTCGAATCGCCAAAAATGCGTAAGTAAGCGCAATTCCCGATATATATACTCGCAAGCATTCGTTTCTCACCGACTCTTTATCGGTTGTTTTTTTTTGTGTCATATGCAATTGGTTACGTTTACGTTTTATAGATAAACTGACGCGACGCGGGAATATTATAGGCGTGGCGGTTAACAGCCGCAATATAAATTTCGCACGAAGGACAAGTTCGTCATCGTGGAATTTTCAATAATCAAGCAGGTTGCCGTATTTGGGCGACTCTGCTGACAAAATACTGAAATATTTTTTCTCTCAAGGTCGAATTGATCGTGAGGGATTGCGAGCGCTTCAGCGCTCAATGAAATGTGCAGAAATAAATTGGCTTGACATGCGATAAGGAAGATTTCAAAATTGACGTCTCGAGCACGAGTCGGTTGACTGTATTTGCCTACAAAAGTTCTAAAAATTCGGACTTTATATAAATAATATAAATAAACATACGTTCGATTCGCCCTGAGGTTTCGAGAAAAAAAACGTCGCTGTACCTTTACAGCTGAATTTAAAAGCTCAAAAATATATACGAAAAGTTTGCAGAAAGATTTTTATGTACAGGGTGTCCCATGGGAAATTGCTGAAATTAATCAACCGTCATTTTCGAATGTATTCAGTTATCGTAGAAATGAAAATTGCGTTGGAAAGAATCTGCAGCTTTTAATGAGTATAAATAAAATTAAAAAAGAAAACTGTTAATGTATCATTTTATCTTGTTGATGAAAAATGATAAAAAATATGCTAATGATCATAAATAAGCTAGTGATAAACATTTTCGAGGTGCGCACCATCTGAATTTGTATAAACTCATTTTTTTTTATGAAAACTCGTAAAAACTTTTCCTAATCCATATCGTCTTTAATATTACTGACGACGTTTTTGATAACTGCTACCGTTTTGACATCGTTTTGAATTTCCGGCATAACAATTGTTTTTAATGTCACTTAGCCAGAAATGTGCCACGTCCGTGTAAATTATCAACTTTTCATCAAGATCTTCATCTTCAAACATTTCATTTATTGTCTTGCAAAATTCCATGCGTTTCGTCATAGCGCGTTCGGTTAGCAATTGATGAGATGTTATTTTGTACGGATGCATGTTCAGGAAATGTGTTAAAATCCTGTGCACCATTGTTTTTGATACTCGAAGCAGCTTGAGCAGCTTTCCGGAAGCATTTGGATTTTATTCAAAATAATTCCTAATTTCTTCAATATTTTCTTTTACAGCTGTAGACATAGAGAGATTTGACGGATCGTGTTTACGATCTTGGATAGTTTCATATTGCATAAAATTATCGACAATTCTGTTAAGAACAATAGAAAAAATTATTTTAATGCAGATTTATTGCCAAGAGTGGAGTGACGTAACGCCTAAGTTTAAATAATTAATGAATTCTAACCTTTTCAGTGTGTTTTCGCTCGTAATTTTGTATGTTCTATATTTATAGTACGGAATCCCTTATAAATATCACTATATACTTTTCCTTTAGAAAAGAAGCACTCGACAAGATAGATCTTTTCTTCCGTCGATTACTCATTTTGACGAGCACAGACTTGCTTCTACTACAATCAGATTAAAACTGCGGACGATCATTAACCTTAAGACACGTTCTAAAGTCATAGAGAGGAGAAGCAATCGTTCAGTTTCACAGCAACTTCCTGTGGGACATCCTGTACATGGATGGCGTGGTTGTGTTCTTTGCGTTAGAAATGATTGAACAAAGCGGCTGTTCCATGATTTCGAAGGGGAAAGAGAATGGTATTACCAGTTTTTTATTTGGAGGGCATTTTCAAGGTCAGTTGAAGGTCAATTTAATTTTTTTAAATAGAAAGCCCAATTTTTTATTATATCTTCTTTTTCTACCAATTAATTTTAACAACTTTTGTCTGAAACATTTTTTTATTTGCCTAATATTTCTTGGTAAATATTTAAGGGAAACTTGGTAACTTTTTCAACATTTAACTTACGATATCTTGCTAACTATTTCATCGAAAGAAAAAATAGTATTAGACCTTTTTACTTTATTTGCTATCAAGAATTACTATAATATATTACTATAATAGTGCCCTAACTTTTGTTAATTTAATAATTTTGAAATTTCCAAAGGTCGATAAGGTCGATAGGGTCGGTAGGTCAATAAATGTTGAAAAAGTTACCAAGTTTTCCTTAAATATTTCAAAAGATACTAGGCAAATAAGGAAATGTTTCAGACAAAAGTTGTTAAAATTAATTGGTAGAAAAAGAAGATATAATAAAAAATTGGGCTTTCTATTTAAAAAAATTAAGTTGTCCCTCAACTGACCTTGAAAATGCCCTCCAAATAAAAAACTGATAATGCCAATGTCTTTCCCCTTCGGAATCATGGAACACGTGTTTTAGCTTTTTTTAATATCCTTCATAGTTTTCGAGATTTGTTACCTGTTACGTTTGAAATTCAGCACCCTGTATACAAGAAATATGGAAAGGCTAACTCGTATCATAACATGCATTGGACACGACGATTTTGACGATCGTCTCTATTAACATCATCATTATCAACGCTTGCGGAACTCGTCGTGCACTCTCGCGCCTCTTAGGAGCTGTGTGACTTTAGGTGCAACCTGTATAGAATTTCGCTCGCGATAACGGTCGCGATAATCCATCGAGCTGAGTCTGGGCGCGTACGGCGCGCGTAAAAGTTTCGCGTAGTATAACGAATGTAGTATCTCGCGAGGTGAAGCGCGAACGATAGAAGACGCGCTGCAGACGGGAAGTTTGGTAACGGGATGCCGTTAACAGATCGATCGTGCGCGGAGGAGAGTGGGGAGGGAGCTGGAGAGAGATGGGGAAAATCCCAGATAAAGAGGAGAGACGTCCCAAGAAACTTATAAATTTAAACAGGCACTCGATGTCGGAATTTTTGAGGGAATTCTTTTCAAAGATCGAGGAGGATTGAAAAGAAGGAACAGGAAAATTAGCGCGTCAGAATTCTCGTTCTGTTCGCGCGATCGAACGCTGCGTGGTGAAATTCAATTTTAAACATGTACCGGTAAGAAAGAAAACAAAAGAATTGGATTCGTCGATTCGGCGAATTTATAGCTTGCGCCAAACGGAATGAAACGTTACGACTAAACAGATTTGCTTGTGCTTGTGCAAAGAAATTGTGTGTGAAAGCAATCGATGATAATAATGAAGGAATACCTTTCGTTTTGCAGAGAAGCGATTCGATTTAGTCGCAATTGCGTTACGTATACACGTATACCGGCGTTATCCAAGATTGGCACACGATGTAATTCTCTATCATTGTGGACATTAATCTCCGCCATTACGGATCTTGTTGCTCTACAGCTAATTTCTCTCGCATCACACAGAGAGAAATAGTGAATCTTCTAAGAGAAAATATTATCCCGCTCTTCTGTTCTTCTTCTTATATATCTTTTTATCTTTTTTATATTCCTATCTCTTTCCATCTGTTTATTTTTTATCACTTCATATTGTTATCTTCGACAAAGAATACGTTGTAGTTTCTTATTGTCTTAAAACATGCTCGTGAAGTTTTGAAAAAGCCGCTTCTTCAGAGAACAGAATTCATTCTCCTTTCAAGAGTATCACAAGACTCACACTCTACGCACGTGTAGGAAAAAAAAACAAACCGTAAAAAAGCTGATTATCGTGTACTCGAAGGAAGAGAGAGAATTCAGTTTTCTTCCAAGAATATTATAAAACTTATATTCCACACATAGAAAGAGAGAAAGAGAGAGAGAGAGGAGAGAGAGAGAGAGAGAGGGGGGGAGGAAAGAAACAAACCGTATTTTTCTTTCAACTTAATATTCTCGTTTTAATGAAAAAATCCTGATTAAAGTAGCAAGCACTTACTAGGCTTCAGCGTATATTTTGAATAAATCTGAGTAATTTTTCGAGTCATTTGTAGATGAGTAATATTTACCGTGCATTCTTTCGTCTGTAGAGCAGCTAATTACTAGCCACGACTTCGGAATTCGTTCATTTGGAAAATCCCTTTGAGAATTGGTTATCGCGACATGGTTACATCTCGTCGAATATTCTTCACGCGGCGGAGAATCACTTGGCGAATTCGATAGAAATCGCCCTCGCCCCGCCGACAGAGAGATCTGTCGTGTTGCGATATCAGACTTATCAGCCGCAATCGCTAACTCGAGACGCGGTTACCGCAACACGGCAGGTGTATTACGGTCATAGATTCGCCGGCGAGCAGTTTCCCGTTGCGCGACGCGGCGAATCCTCCTTTTTCCTTCTCGTTCCGCGCGACGGCGGAAGCAGAAAAGACAGAACGATCCGGGTTCGAGTTCGACGCGCGCGCGCGGCAGGTCGAGCGGGTAGTTTATCATCGCCGTGGGTGTGCTTTCTAATTGTCACGTTGCTTAATCAAGCGGAACACGCGTCGTATTTATGGAAATACGAGAGCCCCTCTTCTCCCCTCTCTCTATCTCTTTCTTACTCGTTTCGCTCACACTCGCGCATTGGCGTCACTCCGCGGAAAAAAGTTATCCGTATTTACGCGCGGAAAAATTAGAAGCACCGACTCTCGACGCCGGCGGGCGGGCGTGTTTCCCCGCGCCGTTCGCGGCGCACCGCGCGCGCTGCGCGCCGGTAAACTAGCCCATAAATTTGATTTCGCGGTTTTAACGTGAATATACCAAAAGCACGCCGCCATACACCGCGGCGGCTTTATTTCTATTTTTCCCGCTCTCTCTCTCTCTCTCTCTTTTTTTTTTTCTTTTTTTTTTTCGAAGAATGCAAATTATACGCTGAAATACCCCCGTCGCGTCGCGGGAATACCCTGGCGATGGGGACTCGCGCGATAATTGTCTTTTGTTTTTATTTATACACATATATTTTTCAAGCGGACAACACTCTAACGACATCGACGGCCGATCATTCGGCTGAATCGGCGTGTCACCGTGTGGAAAGCGCGATGCGGGCGCGCTCGCGCGCGAGTTTATTTCTCCCTTTTTCTCCTTTCCGGTGGCAAATTAATCGGATCTGTCGCCTTTGACGCGTCGATCGTTTCGCCGGGCGTTATGACGTTCTCGTTTCGCGCCTCTCGTTGCGGTCCAGTCACGCGCCGCGCGCGCGGCTCGGCGGCCGGGTTAGGGAGAGAGAGAGAGAGAGAGAGAGAGAGCGAGAGCAGTTTCTCAAAGAACGGCACTTTTACGACGGGACAAAGAATTGTGTGGCGAATTGACTGGCTTTATGGCGGCCGTAACGACGCAGCGACTATCGCGACACGCAGCGTTACACGGCCCGTGAATTATGCTCGACATGCTCGATTAAAGGCGCGCTCGTCGTTTAATAACTTCTTTCTTATGCGACATTAACCGTCGTCCACCCACCGAGGTCCCGCGCAAAAACGAAAGGGCAGCGAACGGATGATCGATGATGCCTGATGAACGGTCAACCACGTCGGATTTTTGCGGATTAATCTATTAACGGACGGTGTCCCCTTTGTGGGACGTTTCGTTTCCTTTTTTTTTCGTTTCTCTTTTTTCTTATGGAATAACATTGCTTGAATAATACACAAGGTATCTGGATTCTCTTGGACGTCCGAGCGTTCATTGAAGCGAATGGAATAATTCTCTACGATTTTTTAACTATTACGATTATCACTGAGATATGAATTAACGGAAGAAAATGGCGAATGACTGCGTGCGAGAGCAGCCTGAGGACAGTAAACACCAATCGATAAAATCTTGGTTGATAATATAATCTCGGCAAGTTAACGATGAAAACTAATCAATAATTATGTGTGTATACAGGGTGTCTGGGATTTTTTGGAAAACGAAAAATTGTGAGGATTAATCGGATCAAGCTGAGAAGAAAAGTCAAGTAGCATTTTGCAAAAATCGCAATAGTTATTATGTTATTAATGATTGAAAATGGCCACATCTGGAGATTACATCCTCTTTTAATCGATAACTTGAAAGTTTGTGTACTTGTTTGCAAAATGGTAAGAGCCTTTTTTGTTCAGAATGACCTAACTTACAATTATATGACGACTGTTGTGTCTAGCGATAGATATGAGTATATTGAACTTTGGACCCTGAATCTTGAACCTGTTGCAAATTTTCAAGTTAAAAGAGCCACTAAATGTGGTCATCTTCCATCATTAATAACTTAATAATTATAATAGGTAACTTAGTAATTATATAATATTGCGATTTTTGCAAAATGGTGACTTGACTTTTCTTCTCAGTTTGATCTGATTAATCTTCACGATTTTTCGTTTCTCCGAAACATCCCGGACACCCTATATAATTGCAAGTAGTTTAATCGACATGATCACATTAATTATTAATCGGTGCATAACCGATCGAATCGAAGCGACCGACTGAAGCAGTCATTATATGTAACTGCGATTTACTCGTCATGTTGTACTTAATCGCTTTGGTTAATCAAAATTCCAGTCCAGTTAACATTGCCCAACATTGTCCAAAGAGACGTCTCAAGCTTGTTGGCTGTTTTCCAGCACCGAGCCCTACAAAGCCGGTTCCGTCATGTTGCGCGCATTGATCCACCGATTTGTTTTCCTCAATATTTCTTCGCCTCTTGTTGGTCGCGAAGCGCTACCGCTGAACGTAATAAGAAAATACCGAATACATTTACCGGCCAGTTTCGCCGATATATTTATCAAAAGATAACATAATTCGCAACTTTATCGTCTATACTGATCGAGTGTTATGAGAAAAGCAAAGAAGTGCTTCTAAGCGATGGAAAACTACCCTCTGGCTCTCGTCAATCGCTAGACGATTATGGGAAGAAATCCGTAATAAAATGGCGCGTAATAGTAAGAGCATTAATAATTTGTACAAAGCGGGAGGAAATATTCCTATTCAGTTCGACCGGCTCTGCCTGCGCACGAGCGATCGAATCCAGACGCCCCGTGTACAATTTTATTCTTACGTTTTCATCATTTAGTATCCCCGGTTATATCTTCGCCTACGATAGAGATAGCAACTGTCTCAACAGCAACTGTCGGAACCTCCGGAGAATAGACTGATTGATATTACACTTAAGGGGACTGGAGGCTTACTGTCAGCTTACTGAAAAATTGTGCTTTTTTGATAATATTTTGATTATATTTTTGATAATATAACATTTTGTGACGAACTGAATAAATGTGCAAGAATGAAAATTTTTGATATATTTATATGATATATGAAGAGTAGAAAAATTTTGTTTATTGACAAATACTCATATAAATATACGTCCATTTAAATTTTAAACGCGTTTCTCTCGAAATTTTATTGTTCAACTTTTTGCAATGATTTCCCCGAAACTGAGCTTCGTATCGATTTGAAATTTTAAAGCAATAATATTTATTCATCTGGCTCTCAGAACCATGAACCATGGACAATTACGTCAAAATATTTCATTCCGAGATATTAATCTTTTTATTGTAAAAGAACTGAAAAATTTAGATTTTTCCCTAATAATAGCTGCCATTTTGTTAATTTCGTTCGATTTTTTTTTGTAATGGTTCATCGGATAATGATAAGCCTCCTCAAGATTTCTAGCTAAAATTCGCTCTGATCGGACTATCGAGAGTCGAGATATTATTGCAAAAACGATAACTTGAAAAAAAGGGGAGTATATTTCAGCTATATATATCGTATATTTATATGAGTATTTGTTAATAAACAAAATTTTTCTACTCTTCATATGTTGTATAAATATACCTAAAATTATTCTTGCACATTTATTCAGTTCATAACAAAATATTATCAAAAACAAGCACGATTTTTCGGCAATTTGACTCTCCAGTCCCCTTAAAGGGGGAATTACACGGGCGGAGTAGGCCGTTTTCAAGGCTATTTTTACGAATTTTTTTAACAGAAACGGTAAGATCAATGGATTTGAAATTTTCACAGTATATTCATTAATGTTCAAGGTATAAAATAAATTTGTCACTATCTATGTGGAAAGTACACATTAAACTTTAAACGCGTTTATCCACCATTTTCTTAAACTATCGACACGATTACGCAAAAACTACTGAACCGAATTAATTCACTGATAGAAAGATATAGTTGAATTAACTATAATCTCACTATATTTTATAGTTCATTTTGGCGTCAACCATATTTTTATAGTTCGTGGAACCTGCAAAATATAGTTAAATAAACACAAATATATAGTCAATAATTGTCTTAAATAATTGTTTAATTACTTTTACACACACATGGTGTACACTTTTACACCACATATATGGTAATTTCTCATTCATAAATATAATGAGATTTAATATTCATATAGTTACATCTGTCATCATTTAGCAAATATTCCGGTAATATTGACTATATAAAAGAGTCACTTTACCTACCATTTTATATTTGTATCCATACAATAATTTTAGTTTAACTTATTATAATTCTTAGTAAAAGTATTATATAGTTGGTTATACTATGCCTATATCGTAATTATTACCGATATTATGGTAATTATTACCGATAATACTTACTATAAATATGATATTTCGGACAACAATTTAGTTACTATATCATTATAGTTCCAAATATCATATACTTTTCTCTCAGTGTTGAAATTTTTACACAATATACAGAAGACATGTAGTTTTCACTCCTACCTTGAACACAGTTATATTTTCTTTCATTCATCTTTTTTAAACATGACTACAAGTTGAAAAAGGTTTGATTTTCGATACTTCTTTTTTGTACAGTCGTTGTTTTTCCAAATTTGGCTTCACTGCCTTCATTTTGATACGGGCTATAATGGCAACCGTATATTTTAAAAATCTTTTCCATTTTTTGGTTTGAGAATAGTGAGAGGCCCGGAAAGCACACATGGAGCTCGCGAGGGGATGACTATATTTTTATTTATAATTACAAACTGGATCCTGTGATTCAATAAAATTTATTTTATACTTTGAACGCATTAATGAATACACTGTGCAAATTTCAAGTTCATTGATCTTACCGTTTCTACTAAATAAATTCGTAAAAATAGCCTTGAAAACGGCCTTCCGCATGCAATTCCCCCCTTAAAAATGTTTGCGAAATTATTCCAGCTGGAATCCCGTCGCGCGACTCGCGCCGAATTTTCGCGCGCGACGGCACGTCCGCTTTTACTTTCCGTCGAGATTTCGCCCGGGGAATCTTCCAGAGGCAACTCAACGGCCGCGTGAAATTTCGCCGGTTTAATTTCGAGTCGGACTTCTCGAATATCTTCCTCTCGTTCGGGGCGATGTTGCGTACTTGGATGATTAAAGAATTAGCTGGAAGCACGTAAATTCCCCTCGGCGCCTCGTTCCGCTTATAGACGAGTCCCGATGCGATCTCAATGTCGTTCGACACACGACGCTACTGACGCAAACGTCTCTGCGACGTAAAAGAGAGAGAGAGAGAGAGAGATAGGGTGAGATCTTTCAATATTTCATACGCTAGCAGCGCGCAACGTAGTCTTCCATGAATAGAATTATCCGCGAACCACCGTCATCTCAGATATAATTTTCTAAAGATAACATTATCTTCAATCTCGCACGCGGCTGAAGATAACATACGATCCGGTTATTCAGGCAAAGATTAGTCGCTGCCGAAGATGACTTCGTCCAGATGATCATCTGCGCAATTCTCATCTAGATCTGTTTTTAAATCTTTCTCAAGCCAGCACAGCTGGCATTCCGAGTTGTCGGGAAAAGTGTTCATGCCAGGTGTGCTGGCATTCCGAGTGCAAAAAGTTCAGATCGGGTTAGGGTGTACAAGTCACTGAAAATAGTCTCACTAAAAATAGAAAGCTCATCTAGATAACGGCGCGCAAACATCGCGACCGAAGCGCGCGCGAGGAAACGGTTGCGTATCGAATTTGAATTTGCGCCGTCGGCTGGGCTTCTCGAGGGGGGCCGAAGAGCGCGTAGAGGGGGGAGGGGAGGACGGAGAAGTATCTGGAACATATCGCCGAGTGATGTGGCGACGGCGTGTGCAGCACACGAGTCTCCCCCCGGGGCGAGGGGACGGAACGGCAGGAAGGGCGGAGGGGGGAGGGCGGGAGGGAACCGCTGCCGCCGCCGCCGCCGCGCCACATTGCCCGTTGAATTTTACGAGGGTATTTACATGAGCGCAATATTTTATGGGGCACTTAATGCCAGGTCACGTTCTGTCCCTCACTGCCGGGGTGGCCGCCTATGAATCAAAGTGCGCTTTAAAGATTTCTTTCTCATCCCGCGGACCAGCCGGATAAGGAACTCGCTCGGGCTCGTACCTCGTACGGAATATCTTACGTGGCATCTATCTATCTTATCTCGGAGGGCAGCGAGGGGGGGACTTCCTTTCTTCTCTTGGCCTCCTGCTCCTCATCCTCCTTTTCTCGTTCTTTTCTCTCCCTCTCTCCCTCCCTCTCTCTCTCTCTCTCTCTCTCTCTCTCGCTATCTTGGCCGCTTCCTCTTCTCTTCCGTTCTCGTACCGATGAACCGTCTTTACGCGCGCGCGCGCGCGTCGATGCACGTACCTAGCAGAATTTACCCTTCTCCCCTTCCTCCCCCTCCCGCCCCCGAGAGCGTATCGACGAGATATCGATGAGCGAGAGAGATCGCGCGGCATAAACGACGGAATTCTTCACGAGGCTCTCGTGCCGACGTCGATATCGCCGATCATTCGAAAACACTCCGCCTTTAAGGCGCTGTGATAGAAGCGCAAATTGCGAGCCCGACGGGGGGACGTGGTATGCGACGAGCATCCGCAACCTATTGTTTCCCGTTGCTCATCTCGATATTCCGAGTCATACGCGTCATGCATGGCACTCGTGCAGTCGCAGACAGAAAAATCGTCCGCTATCGGGACGCGTTCATTTGATCTCAATGGGAAGAATGTTTTCTCCATGGGAAGAATGAGGAACTCTGGTTGCTCCTCCGAAAACGGCCACATCTCGATTTAATTCAAATTTGGTGGATATGGACTTATACTTTTTATTAAAATATCGATTTATTAAAATATATTGATATAAGTGTATAGAAAATGTATAGAAAATATAAATATATAGATAAATGTATCAAAATATAGACTCATTTTATATTAAAATTTCTCAACAAGACTTCTCGGTGACTTGGAGGCTAAACAAGTTTTTGCATTTCTTTATATTTTTTGTTCTTTATGTTTTCTGTATATATTAATATGTATCATTGCTCAGTATTGACAAATTACTAAAAGTTCTTTCGGTGGTATAGATTGAGCAGAGATTTGATTTGTTGAAAAGGCGTAGTCCCTTTCCTCGTGTGTATATGTATATATATATATATATATATATATGTCTGATTGTAAACTCATTTGAGGAAACTCTATGGTGTCAAAAATATATGTCCTATGTAGAAGATTTTTGGGAGAGACGAGAGGAGACTTTTCCTCTCCTCTCTCGCCTTGTTTATTTGCATTGTAAGCGAGTTTTTGTGTCGATAACCGAAACGATATATAGGTGGTAGCGATCGTTCATTTCAAAATGTGTTGCGAATGATTATTTTTAGTGAGTTGTGCACCCTAACCCGATCTTAACTTTTTGTACTCGGAATGCCAGCGCAGCTGGCATGAACACTTTTCCCGACAACTCGGAATGCCAGCTGTGCTGGCTTGAAAAAGATTTAAAAACAGAGACGCATAAAATGCGGCGACAACATTAAAGGAAATAAAGCTCCCCTTTTGTAATTTTTCTAGGAATTTCTAAGAATATTTATAACTATCGAGTTGATGGAAGGAAACGTGGAAATATTCCTCGCAATGCAAAGGGTTAAATAAATATATCGTAAAGAGGAATTAAGTCAAAATTTAAATCTCAAAACTTGGGAAAGATCCTCACATTGTATGTTTTAATTATCAGTTTATAAGAAAATCTATAAAAATATATATACATCAAATTTACATGTAAAAATATTTACATAAATAAAAGATATTTACATAAGTACATTTGCACAATATCGTATTTCAGTCGGTAGTTCGAAAGAAATGAATAAAACAAGAAAATATAAAAAGGATATTAAAAACTTGTTTAACATTCGAGCCGCTGAGAAGCGTCTTGCGGTGCTTCCTTAAATCCAAAACGACGACTATGTACAAAGTTTCACCCAAATCGAAGCCAAATCGTTTTCGGAAATCTCGCGGAAATTCTCCTACGGACGAGACGAATGCATTTTGAAGTCGTACGCAAAACTCAGCGGAGGCAAGCTCCCTGCTCGCGATTGATCGCAAACCGATACACTTGGTTGCAAAACGATTCAGGCGCAATTCGGGAACAACGAGCGCACCAAATCGTCACGATTGAGAGCCGTTATTGACAGGTTCGCGCGGTAATCGGTCATGGCAGGAGCCGGAGTGACAGTGTACGGTGGAAATGTCGGCTTCCTATTGTGTTCTTATCTGATAGTTAAGAGTGTAATAGAAATATTCACGTTTTGCCCGAATCCTCCGTTGCGTTACGTCGGATGTCTCGCCTGCTGTCATTTTGGCCCATATCGTAAGCGATCGCTCTTCAAATCCGTCAATAGTTTTCAAGCGCGCGCGATAAACCCGATGAGCATCGCGCTTCAGCGTGTCTAAATTGTTCCGCTCGATTTTCGACTGCAAATCGACCATTCCGACAGAGAATCGAGTTTCCATCCGTTGATACACTTATTAGCCCATGTCGCTTCGTTCGACGAAAAACCTTCAACCGCAGCCGGCCGGCCGGTTTGAAGGAATCGACTTGTCGAAAAATCGAGCAGAAAAGAATCCACTCGAAAAGCCGACGAAAAGGTCGCTCCTCTGAAGATCGCGAATCGAGGTCGCTACCGCGAACGAGGACGAGTCATAAACGCATAAAGCGAGCTGTCGAGCGATTATTCGTGTTCGTTCTCTCGCCGAGGCGCGAATCACAGATTTGCTCGCGCGCAGGCCTGCACATCACGGCTACTTACGAAAATGCAATCGTCCTCCTCTTTGCCCTCCCCCCCCCTCCTTTCCCTCCCGCCCTCCGCAGCGCCCCCTTTAATTCGCCCCGGGGACCCGAGGGCGAATGCAATTACTCCTGCAATCAATTTAGATAACTCGCAGCGCACGCGGAGCCGGCACGTAATTGTTAACGCGATTATCCGGCGCGGCCGGAAAGTCGCGGAATAATGGACGAGCGGCGGCCACGGGGGCAAGAGGGTGGGCGTCGTAAAGGTCTCTTTTCGGGTCTCTCAGGGTCCCGTGGACCCTCGCGAGTGCACTCGGCCGCCCCTCGAGACGCGTGTTCGCCCGGAGTGGCGTGGCTGCCGAGAGCTGGCGGCGCGCCAATTCGAAACTGATTCCCCCCGAGTAGCTTCGATATCGAGATTTCTGTTCCACCGAGGACTTATCGCGTTACGTCGCGCGCCGCGATGGCGAATTCGCTGGAGATCGACCAGACGGCAAGAGGCTCGCGAGCGCGACCCTGGGTGAAATCAAACCAACGAAAGCACCTACTGAGCCTCGCCTCGAAATTGTCACTCGCTCGCTCGCGCGGATTTAATAATCGGCCGCAAAAATCGGCCGATCTCGTACACACAGGCGAGGCGAGAGCGGCGAGACAGGGGGAAGGTGCGGGTGGGAGAGCGAGAGGGGGAGAGGGAAGAAGAGAGACCTTGGACGTTGGACCTCAGAGGACAAATTTATTCCTAATTCCCATCCGCGACGAGTCAACAGCAGCAAGACAAATTTGAGCGGCGCCCGCGCCGAGCTACAATCGCTCGGCGTCGCTGCCGAGAATGCGCATGCGCGCGCGTTTATTGCCCGCATTGTTTTCGACCCCTCCGGACTTCTTGCTATCGGGGCTTTCGCGCGCGGTGTATTTTCGCAATTAAGAGCGAGAGACGGCGCGGGCGGGCGCAGTGGCCGGGTTTTGCCGCTCTCTCTCTCTCTCTCTCTCTCTCTCTCTCTCTCTCTCCCTCTCCTCTCCTCTCTGTCTGCCTTTCTCTTTACTCTCTTTCGGTCGAATTTAACGCCGGCGCTGGATCAAAATGTCCCGTCCAAGCGTCGGCGTTTAACGGGAATTCGCGCAACAGCGCGGGCCGTTTGAAACGCGTAACTGGAGAAACGTTTTATCCTGGGCCTGTCACATATTAGTCATTGATCAGCTCCGCCGGCCGCTTCGGTGAAGCGCAGCCTCGCGATTGGACACCGCGATTGATTCGCGGCTCGTCATTTCCATTAAGTTAACGGGACTGCCTCTGTGAGTGCAATCGTGTATATTTCCACGGCGCAATTTTAGTTGGTCAAAGTGCGACGTCGAAGACAGATCCCGCAACGTCGTGTCACTTATCTTTCTAGCCAATTCAAAGATACAAGTGATTTTTATTTTTGTAATATACACAAACGGTGTAATATACAACGGTTCTCGCTCCGTAAAAGCGTCTGCGTTATAAACCCGAGCAAAAAATTGTTAGGGCCATCCTCATGAAGCATAAGGACCTGATGAGGCTGAAAGTAAGATACCCTGAAAAGGGATGCATCATTATTACCACATCAGACCTCATTTATTAGGGGTGCCTTAGATTTAACAAATAAGGCTTTGATGGCGAAAACTGAGAAGGGCTTTAGGAAGATGTCTTAGATCCAACAAATAAAGTTTTGATAGGGAAAGCAGAGAAGGGCCTTAGGAGGATTTATTAGGAATGCGTTAGATTTTACGAAATAAAGCTTTAACATGAAAAACTGATGTGGGCCTTAGAAGGATCTTTTAAGGATGCTTTAGATGTACAAAATCAAGTTTTGTTATAGAAAATTAATAAGATCTGAAGCGTATAATAAAATTGTTATAATTTAGTATTGTTTTAGTAGATACACTCTATCTGGTTCTTTTAAAGATTTCTTAATTATATCGCAATTAAAAATAAATTTTATTAGTTTTATTAGTTGTCATGTTCATTAGTCTCTTCCAAGGATTTTTCTAGTATTGCCTTCGTTTTGAAATACAGCAAATTTTAATAAAAATAGTAGCAGGATTTTTATGTTATATTTTATTGTAAAGTATGCTATACTTTTAAAATAAAAAATTATTGTTGTATACAAACAAGGTTATAAAGAGATAAAGAAATTACAATCTATAAATTTCTTGGAACGAAAAGAATGAGTATTTTTACTCAAGTAATAATAAAAATATTTCCCTAGAAGACCCTATTAATATTGCCTTATAAGAGCCTGTTGATATTGCCTTGTAAGTCCCTCATAATATTGCCTTATGCAGATCCGTTAAACCATTTGTTACATATTTTGTAGGGTCCTTATCTTTCAATCCTTACTAGGGCCCGATTAATATTAGGGAAAAATAATCAGGTTCTCACCAGAGCCCTATTAATTTTTCTACTCGGGATGCTGCTTTCACACGTCTATAATTGCGGCATCAATATAATTAAATTTTGGTTTCTATTATAATTTATTAACGCTAGTAACAATCCTTTCTTTGTGATCCCTTTCTTTGTCATTAGAAGAGGGATTCTTTCTTCCCAGATCGTTTCGCTTGAAATAAAGTCGCTCAAAATATTTTCGTCGTTACAGAGAAAGGCGCAAGCTATCGCAAGGCTTGATAAATAAATATTCGTCGCTCGACTACCGGGTATATACCGAGGCCGAATCTCGGTGCGCAGCTGCGTTGTAAATTTCCGTGCGGTTGTTAACGACTATTAATCGATAAATATGTCCGGGTGGCAGCGTGATTGATCGCCTCTAACTGCGCGGGGTGCGCTTCCGAAAGGCCGAAAGGAAATAAGTCGGAGCAAATGGGCCGTTCGCCGAGCTGCATTCAGCATCGCGGTCTTAGCCAAGAATTAACCCTCCGCTTTTATTGCTATGTACTCTCGTTTAGCTTCTTGCGATCGAGCCCCGAGCCTCGCCCGGCCGGAGGTGTGCGCTCGCATTTAACCTTTTCGTGCTGGCGCTGAATAAACCTTTTTGCTTCCTTGGACGATTTCTCGTGCGCCCGGGCTGCACATTCGCATCCATTCTACGGGGTGTTGCGTGACTTACTGGCGGAACACGTTCCCGCGAGGTCACCTTAGGTCGAGAGTATCTCGGGAACGTGGCCGTGTCGAAATTTTCGAGCCACATTGACCCTGCAAATTCCGCCGAACTTGGCGGATCATTGAAGAATGTCGGCATACGACACGATGCAGCAGACGCTGTCATTCTGCTTTCGACAAATGGCTACCCAGCTTGTCGCGTATTGAAGCCTAAGAAAATTGTGAATTTTATTCTCAGAGTTAACGCAAAACGAGGAGTCAGTTGGGTAGATTATAAATAATATCGATGATAATTCCCATGACGCCGTGTCACTTGTCATTTGGTCAATTTCAAAATACTTTGCAATTCCAAAGGGTTCTTCTTTTGTACGTATTTTACTTCGTAAAAGCACCTGCATTATATAATGCTATCTCAATTTCTAAAATCGCCATCAACGTTAAAACTTTTTTCAATTAAAAGGATTGTATGTTTAGTTCACGATGTAATTACAATTAGCGTTTTAGTATCGTGGTTTCTCTCCTTGTCATTAGATATGGCAAAGCAAGTACATAAAAGTGTCGTTCGAGTTACGTGAAATATTTTCGTATAAAGTTCCATTTTAATCTCAATTTCAGCACGAAATGAGTTCGCCCATCTTCGATCCGCCCTGACAGCAGGAAAACGACAGGGAAAGTTTTTAAAACTTAAAGAATAATTACTTGTGACAGGTACGCTAATAACGTGTGTTTACTTATACATACACAAGGAGGAAACATACACAACTCGGCTAGTGTAAATAAATTTGCTGTTAATCAGACGGAAGCTCAAATGTAAGACCAAAGAAATCCCCGCAGGAAATTCTCACTCATTGTCAATCGCTGTCAATCGCTATCTCAGGCGAATTCTTTTTTAATGCAGCTCTCGAAAGTTCAGACGAACCGTTTTTATTTGCGATAACGGAAATATCACTTCTCGTCACCGATTTATCGTCTATTCTCATTTATTTACACAGACTGAGACAGCTTTTTCTATATACCAATGCACATATTTTCACCGAGCGAAAAGATTTCTCACATACGAGAGGATACATGTTTTTTTAACCTTAGCTTCCCACACGGGGGTGCCTGTAACGCTAGATAAAATTCTCAAATTTACCATTTGCGCATTACAAGCTCAGACTCTCGTGGAGATATGGCGCTATTGATCCGGTTCAATCGCACGCAAATCGTTGAGTATCGTAAAAGTGAAATTTTGTTTGGGTGGAAATAACCAAACGGCGGGAACCACGTAATTTCTCCAAAAGCAAGTGCATTGTTGTTTTTCTTAATTTTAGGTTTATATTAAAGTATAAAAAGAATAGAAAATAAATAATACGTAAATACCTAAGTGTATTAATATTAACGAATATCGTCAGAAAAAATAATGCAAACGAGAAGTAAAAGAATATACAATATAATACATCGCGGTATATTATATATTATAATAGTACTAATAATATAGTACTATTGTGTTTGGTTATTTATAATAGTTACAACAATGTTTGTTATCTTCCGTGACAAGCAAATATTTTACAAACTACTGCGTAATGCTACGATTGCTTGATTTTATAAAGATACATAAAACTCAATGATATAAATATACAATTAATCGAAAGCCGAAACATTAAAATTTATTATTAAGAAATGAAAGACATAAAAGATTTCAAAATTATTTAAAACATAAACCAAATTTCAGGAGTCCGAATCCTCGATTATGAGCCGACATAATCCGGACATAATTATTATGCAAATAAATCGTATAATTATTATGCTTCATTTTTATTGAGTTTTTTCTTTATTGACTATTTGAAACCGTTCTCCGTTAATCATTATTTTGTTTATAAATATTTTATAAATTACATGTCTGTATAAGATACCAATTATATATAAATATATATTTTAAATTATGGACCGTTTAGTTAAGTTTTTTAATTCCTTTTGCGCCTTTTATTTTTTTTATTAAATCTCTTTTTTCTTCTAATAATTTCTTCTTTTCCGCTCAGTCTTTTCTTTTTCCTCGATTATTATTTTCTTGTGTCTTTATAGCCAATTTCCGGTCAGTTTCCGGAAGCTAAAAATATCATTATTGGATAAAGCTAAATTGGTCATGAAAATTTTCAGGATTTTTGCCAAAAATCATTTCCCTTCATTTAAAAAAGGAGGGGGGGGTAGTCTGAAACATCCTGCATAATAATGGTTATTGTAAAGGTTATGGTAGAGGTGATCAAAACGTACATTTTTAAAGCATTAAAATATCTACTTATTTTTTAAACTAACGTCAACTCGACGTTAAACTCGACAATACTATTGAAAAGCCTGATTTATAAAAGAGCTTATAAAATTAATCTTAATATCAGTTATTCCTCGGTTTGCTCACTAGTACTTGCGAATAAAGCGAACTGTGCCAGTAATTAAATATGTGGTCGATTACTAAGCACTCACGAATAAAAATAACTTTTTTTTTATCAACTAAATGCACTCTTATAATTATTTTTCATCAGTTTTGGATTGATGAATATCGCAACGTTAATGAGATAAAAGCAACAAAGTGAGTGAGAAATGTCTTGACAAATATGCCAGACTGGTCTACCACTAAGAATACCAGCCCATACGTTAACTTTTTGTGGATATTGGGTATGATTGTCTCTCTTTTCCAGTGAGGATTAACGTCACTCCAGTATCTACAATTGTATCTATTTACATTTCCAGTCAGTTCAAATGTTGCCTCATCAGAGAAAACAATATTATTAAGTAATAGAGGATCGTCGACAATCATCTCCATCATAAGATCACAAAATTCGATGCGTCTATCAAAATCGTCTTCGGACAACTCTTGGACCAAATGGAGTTTGTATGGATGTCATTTATTCAATTTCAGAATTTTACTGACAGATGCATGACCGATTTCGTGTTCTTATGCAACTCGATTGATGGAAATGTGGGGACTTTCAACGAAAGACTGTAAAACGTCTAATGCCTTATCATTATTCGTTGCTGTTTTACGTCTACCAGATCTTGGGCGGCTTTTAACGCTACTAATGTCCTCGAAACATTGAATAGTACGGATTACAGTACTTTTGGAGATCCTATTATCTTCATTCCGAAAATTTTCATTAAATAATCGAGTCACTGTTTTATACCCTCTTTGTTGATCTCCCCATCCTCGCATCATTAACAGTGTTATTCGATCTCTTTCAGAAAGCTCCGCCATTCTTAATTAGAGCAAAGAAGAATTAATCAGGTGAGTGATAAGAAATTGATCTAAATAATTTCTTCAGAAAATGCGAAGAAAGCATGTCCTGCATCTCTGATCAATATTATTCCTCTTCTCCGTTGAATATCAATTTTTGTAATACTCAAAATGACGCATTATGTGAATATTTTTGAACATTGACAGGTTTCAATTAAATGTTGATGTCACACCGGTGAAAATATTTGAGATCAATATTGATAAGTTTCTGTCCGGACATGTACCTCACGTACTTTGCATAGCGGATTTCTTCAGAAAATGCAGAGGAACATCGTCGAAGCATGTCCCCATCATCTAATCACGTTATAACTATCTCTTCTCTTGGTTGGACACCAATTTTTACAATACTTAAAACGATCCACCATGTGCGAAATTTTGAATATCGACAGATCTCAAGTAAACGTTGACATCACACCGGAGAAAATACTTGTACCTCACGTACTTTGCATGGCGGGGTTGCAAGCGACATCGGGAAAGCGGAAAACTCGTGACCCGCCCGTGCGCGGCACTTCTTCTGAAAGATCGGCGGTTTGAATCCGGCGGGACTTTTCGGCCGCTCACTGCTGATTAAAAAGTAGGGCGTTTGGATACAACAATTTCGCGTGAATGCCTACGAATGGCCGCGTTTGCAATTTAACAGCGCTTCGTCAAGGCGTGGTTGGCAGGTCGGGCTGAGAGGGGCGAGGGCTCAAACGAGGTTCGTTTCTCCGACGGGAAGGAGGAAGATAAAGTAACTGGGTCGCGCGAGAGCGCTCCATTCTGCGATCCCAGCCGACCTGTTTCTTGGAATGTGCCATCGCGTTATTGCTTCGTTTCTCCCGCGGCGCGGCGCGGCCGCGCCGTTAAATTAAAGCCTCCTCGCGCGCATTATCGCGAGGGTGGGAGGAGAGCGTGTTGACGACAGCGTGTTGCGGCTCTCCTCCTCCTCCTCCTCTGTAAATATCCGTCGCCCACCACACAGCGAGAGATCCACCCTTATTCTTTAATGGAGTTTTAATCAAAGCGAAAGTTCCTCACCGCCGCGCCGGTGAGCGACTGAGCTCGCTCGCGAATGAAATATTATTTCCCTGTGTTTGTACGGTAAATACCGGAGTGATTCCCGATTTGCAAAGTAACGATAACTGCCGCCGGCAGCAGCCGGCGTAATCGCGTGATCGCGGCGCGCTCGACGATCGACACTGCGACGAAGAAAGGGATAAAGTACCCCCCGCCAGGGGGGCGTTCGCGACTTAAAACGCGAGCGTATGAAAGAAACTACACACACACGCACACATGCACGAGCTACTCATTTCTCCGCATTCAGAGGAGGCGAGAGACAGCGAAGTCGCGCGACGTCATCGACGCGCGGATTAAACACGCGCGGGCGATTGCGAGGCGCCGCGGCGCGGATTACGCGGCGGGACCGGTGTAAATACATTTTTAAACATAATCCCGCAGCGAAGGCTTCCGCGAGCCGCTTCGCGAGCGCGCGCGCATTCGCGTGAGAGTAATAACGGACTTCGCGATATACGGCGGAATTTCGGAAATCCGCCGATGGGACGGGATTAAAATTTAATCCGGCCGCGCGCGCGCGCGAGTCCCGTGCCGTCCAATTATACAAGCTTACGTGCGCGAGACGCTTTTTAACGCGGCGATGTAAAACGCGCAGTGGCGACGGCGGCGGCGGCGGCGGCGGAGGCAGGAGAAATCCGGCCCGAGAGACGGAAAGGACAGAAAGGATGTAGGGAAAAGAGGGCGAGCGGTTGCTGCGGCGAGAAGCGCGGGTGCGACGGGTTGCTGGGGGCGAGGAGGGCGGTCGGGGAAACGGAAGCCTTGAAACACACACACACACACACATATACACCACCCCTGGCTTCGGATTGCGCGCTTCTGCGGAGCGCTCGCGCGCGGGACCGTTGCGTTGTACATTGCGAAACAGATTGGCTGGTCGGATCTGTCACGCGGTATCGCGACTCTGACAAGAAAGACGGAACAACCAATCAACTGTTCCTGGGCCTTTGTCCGCCCGAGCGGCGTCACGCCAACGCGGAGCCGTCCGAATTGAAAATACCTCGTCACCGCCGCCGCCGCCGCCGCCGCCGCCGCCTCTAAATCCGTCTGTTCGCGATCGTCGCTAAAAGCGCAGATAAAACTTTTCAACCAGGATAGCGTGTGCGTGACGCGAATGAAAAATCTGATAAAGAGAGAGAGAGAGAGAGAGAGAGAGAAAGAGAGAGAGTAAGAGTGATGGGGGGTGGGAGGGAGGGTGAGCCGCGACGCGACGCAGTGTAAGTGTGCGTCAACCGTTAACCGGTTACATTCGGAAGAGAGGCAAAAGCGTTGCAAACGTGTCCCCGTGGTCGTTGCTTTTTGTTGCTCGTCGGCGACCGTTGCTTTATTTCGCGAAATATCTTCGGTCAAACGTCCGCGCGGTCGACCGGCCGCGCGCGACCTTTCTGTGATCCGAGCGATTGACGTGTTCCTCCTTGTGAGTCGCGGCGCGGTGTTCGTCGGATAATTTGACGTTGGTCACATTGAACATCGCGACGGATATTAGATTTCTGCGTCTTTGTTTTATTTATTAGCGAAGTGGATTGAAGCGCCTTCGAGTGATAAGAACAGAGCGAGTCTTTTTGCACTTTCATCTGAGAGTGAAAGTGCCGATGTTTCTTGAATAAGTTACCTTTTATTTTATATCGCGAGCGTCGAGCTCGGGGAGAAAAGTATCTGGAGGTGGCGGGAATTAACGAAGGGGAGTTGATTAATCCGATGACTACAATGCGTTGTTTTCCACTGATTATTTCGACGCTCAACCGAAGTCTGAATCTGAGCAAAAGGGCGCGATGAATATACCAAATATAAATATAAATGCGATTCACGCGGCGTGCTGTTCGTTGGATAATTTGACGTTGGTCACATTTAGCATCGCGACGAATATCGAAATATTTATTTTATTTATTAGCGAAGTCCAGAACGGACTGAAGCGCCTGAATGATAAGAACAGAGCGAGTCTTTTTGCACTTTCATCTGAGAGTGAGAGTGCCGATGTTTCTTGACTAAATCACCTTTTATTTTATATCGCGGGCATCGAGCGAGCAGAAAAATATCTGCAGGTGGCGGGAATTAACAGAAGGGACGTAATTAATCCGATGCATACAATATGCTGATTCCCACTAATTACTTCGACGCTCAACTGAAATATGGATCTGAGCAAAAAGATGCGATAAATATAAATGCGATTCACGCGGCGCGGTGTTGTTGGATAATTTGACATTGGTCACGTTTAGCATCGTGACGAATATTGAAATATTTATTTTATTTATTAGCAAAGTCCGGAACGGACTGAAGCGCCTTCGAATGATAAGAACAGAGCGAATCTTTTTATATGTAATACTTTTATCTGAGACTGAGAAAAAATACCGACATAATTGTTAAATAAATTATTTTTCATTTTATTTGTTGTTTATCGCTTATATTCAATTTGTTGGCATTCAACATGCTAAAAATTCGACATATTTTTGCAAGCAAGCGCAGTGCGGTCATCCGAGTTCGTTATCCCCAACTTATTCGCTGAACAAACTTATGAGAAATTGAGATTTCCTTCGCATTAACTGCAACTTCATCGAACTCGTCGAAGAAATGTATCAGGAGGAGTACGTAAAGTCAGAGATCATTTTGTTCGTTCAAAAGATATCGTCTCGCAGAGGCTGAATCTGAAAATTTCCCGAGAGGCGACAGAAATGGATCCAAGGAAAGATTAAACGGTTTAAGATACGACGGAGTTTTGCTCGATGGAAGTACAGTCTTTCCAGCTGATCAGTGCGTCCTCTGACAGTTGGCCGATTGTTTGGCGTGAAACAAATTCACGCGGAGAGAATTGTGCGAGAATTCCTTCTCTCATTAACCGCAACTTTGTCGAAGCCGTGTCTGTCGCATAAACATATCAGAGCACGAGATCGTTTCACTCGTCGAGAAGACCTCGTTTCACAGAGACCGAGGGAGAATATTTTCTGAAAGGTGGCGGAAATTAGCAAAAGAAGTATGGCTAAAAATCCGATCAAAACTTCTGCAGGTTCTCGAGAGAAGTATAGCTGCTACCCCCCAGTCATCAGCACGTCCTTCGACAGTCGCCCGATTCTTCGCGGGGCAAATTTACGAGCCGCGTGGAGAATTAAGGAAACTCCCCCTCGTCAAGCGCAACTTTGTTAAACCCGTGTTTGTCGCGCAGAGAAAGTACGTAGAATCGCCGGTCAATCCATTCGTCCGAATGACGTCACTTTCCAGAGGTGGGATCGCGGAAGACTCGCAGGAAGGTGGCGGATATTGATGAAAGAGAGAGAGAGAGAGAGAGAGAGAAACACGACTGAAAGTCCGATCGGCTTCCGCGAGTCCCTGATAAAAGCACAGTTAGCCGAGTTTACAGCATCAGTCCTCGGGGGCAGTTGCTCGAGCCGGTCGTGAGGAGAATTCACTCGTCGCACTGCAAATGAAGCCTCCCTTCCACCCCTCTCCGCGTCAACTTCAACTTCGTCGAGCTCGCGCTCGTTACATAAACGCCGAGTATACACGCGTGCGCATTAATCAGTTCACTGGTGCACCCGAAATCAACGTTTTGCGCCAAAACTGAGAGCGGACAATTTCGTATTGTATTTCGCGAGGGTTTTTCTCGCCGGTGACGAATCCCGAGTCGAAATTGTAGAATCCAATATGGCGGCTGCTCAATGGTGGTTAGCTTTGATATTCCATCATGGAGGTAGTTCAGGCGACCAATAAAGTTCTGTCGCTGCTTCAAATATGAATAAAAATACTTGTACTTTTTATTTGAAATAATTTTTGAGCTATTTTGTGTGTGGATGAAGCCTGGATTGTTTCATCACTTACTTGAAACTTCTTAGCAAGCATCTGACACGTGAGATTCGAATTCGTTTTAATTATTGTCCTTAATTCATCTGTATCTAAATTCGATGTTCTCTCTGAGCTAGCTTCGTCTTCCAAGGATTCACCTGAAGTTAATTTTTGAAATTGTCTCTGAGCGATTCTTGATGTTGTCGCATCTTCTCCAGATGTGGTACAAATCTTTCTAGAAGTCTCGGCGCGGCGTTAGTCCCAAGTTTGAATCCGTAAACACGCACGAATAACGCTATTTGGCGCAGACAGTTTGAAGGGTTAAAGTATCACCTTAAATCGATGTTAACTGGTGGGTGGACCCGAAATCGACGTCTTGTGCCGAAACTTATGAGAGCGAGTAATTTCGTATTTTACATGGAAACTCAACTATAAGGTTTTCCCCGAGTCGCTAGTGACAAATTCAAAATAAAAAATTCAAAATAGCGAATCCAATATAATGACTTCAAGTAGCAAACTGATATTCCATAGTGGACGCGTATCAAACTCGACATGTTTCTCTGGTCGTGGATAACGACTGTCATAAATCCGAGGTTTCCATTAGGGCCATTTGACAAAGTAGTTTCCTTCAACATATTTCACCTGCTAATAATGGGAGTAAGAATATTCATAATGGAATACCGTTAGTCACTGGAAACTTCCTTATTGGATATTGGATCCGCCATTTTAGGTTTTGGAATTTCGGCTGGATTCATATCAGCAACCTAAAAACCATAAACATATCGAATATGATCTTTCCTATAATGAAAAACGGTAACAAAAATAGTCACTTGGAGCCGTTATATTGGATCCGCCATTTTGGAATTCCGACCCTGAGTTCGTTACTAGCGATCGAGAAACGGTCTATAAAGAAGATTTCAAAGTGAAATGGGGATATCAATCTTAAAAGAATCTTCAAAAAACTGACGAAATTGAATATTTAAGCGCCGCCATATTAGATCCGCTATTATGAATTTCTCAAACTTGATTCCGGTTTCTCAGTCAGAAGCAAGAAGATTTCATACAAAATGAAATGGGGAAATCAATCTTAAAAGAATCTTCAAAAACTGACGAAATTGAATATTTAAAAGCCGCCATATTAGATCCGCTATTATGAATTTCTCAAACTTGATTCCGGTTTCTCAGTCAGAAGCAAGAAGATTTCATACAAAATGAAATGGGGAAATCAATCTTAAAAGAATCTTCAAAAACTGACGAAATTGAATATTTAAGCGCCGCCATATTAGATACGCTATTATGAATTTCTCAAACTTGATTCCGGTTTCTCAGTCAGAAGCAGGAAGATTTCATACAAAATGAAATGGGGAAATCAATCTTAACGGAATCTTCAAAAACTGACGAAATTGAATATTTAAGCGCCGCCATATTAGATCCGCTGTTATAAATTTCTCAAACTTGATTCCGGTTTCTCAGTCAGAAGCAAGAAGATTTCATACAAAATGAAATGGGGAAATCAATGTTAAAAGAATCTTCAAAAACTGATTAAATTGAATATTTAAGCGCCGCCATATTAGATCCGCTGTTATAAATTTCTCAAACTTGATTCCGGTTTCTCAGTCAGAAGCAGGAAGATTTCATACAAAATGAAATGGGGAAATCAATCTTAACGGAATCTTCAAAAACTGACGAAATTGAATATTCAAGCGCCGCCATATTGGATCCGCTGTTATAAATTTCTCAAACTTGATTCCGGTTTCTTAATCAGTCGAAAATTAGCAGAGCCATTCATGGTGCTCATGTACGAATCACTACCAGCGAATCGACTAATTCGCGCCACGAGAGAAGAAGCGAAGAGTTTACGAATGTAAACAAACATGGCGACTCATGCCGGCCCGTTACTAAACATTTCTTCCCAATATTTCGGGAACACACACATCTATCGTTTAGAATTAGATTTCCAGCTTCCAACAATATCGCGCTAGATCCGCTCGGCTCCCGACAACTGCCGGATAATGACGGACTCGGAGTGGGGGAAAACAACGCTTTCGCTCTGGCGACGCGAATTAATGCGCGTGACTGTACACATCGACAATCGCGGCGAGCGAATTCACGATGATCCAGCCGGGCCGTTCAGCGGCGATAACGCTCGCCGAGAGCGAGGACGTGGAGAAGAGGATGTGGAAACGCTCCTCGCGAGCATCAGCTGACCGTCGCATAAACGCGCGCAATGTTATAGCGCGGCGGGGAGGGGGGGGGCGGCGCTCCCGCTCGCTGAGAGGGCGAGCGAGGGTGGGTCGCACGGGTCAAAGGGCAGGGTTTCTGGCCCCGGGTGTAAGGAGTCGTGAGCGAGTAACGTGTTATTCGACGTATCCCACGGGGATCGTCGGACTATCGCCGCCGACACCATCGCTCGATGGGCTCCGATCCTTCTTCAAACGTTCCAGCGGCTCCCTCGGTCGCGCCACTTCGCCCTGCTCTCCCGCGAGTGCCACTATCGCCGTGATCCCATGGAAACGGGAACTCGCTCGCAAACTCGTCGGGGGACACGTCGCACATTCTCGTGATTCAGGATCGCCGTAGATCTCTGATCGTTTGCGTCAATGAGCGCGATCGGTATCGAGCTCTGGGATAGCATACCGTTATTAATATATTTTTATGCATTATACGTCATTATATTATTACATCGCAATTCGGCAGGACGATACTTGGCTCGAGTCGGGAGCGGGACCTGTTCCTGCGTGCCTGCTCCGGAAGGAGCGGCTTTCGCCGTCGGGCAAGCGAGAAGATGAAGATGGGCGATTAACTGTTTGCGCTCGGGGGGTGCAAATGCAGCGATGCCCTCGAAAATTTCTTGTAATACTCGGGAAACGGCGCGACGGTGTTTTTCGGGTTTGAAATTGCCTCGAGGATTAGCGGTAGCTGTGCTTGGAATTTAGATCTGAGAGCTGAGAGAGGGGAGGGAGAGAGAGAGAGAGAGAGAGAGAGCCGTCGTCACGTGGCGTTCGCTGAATTTCATAAGTGATATCGAGCGACGTCGTTTCGCTCGTCCGCTCGGAGTACATCGTCCGACGGGGCGATGGAACGGGAACGGGAAATTTGCCGAAATGTAGCGAAAGTTGACAGAAGAAATATGCTTGACAATTCGCCGTATTTTTGCGGGCTCCTAAGGGACGCACTCGTAGCGCGAAGGATTAAAGCCAGCGAGGCGGAAAGTCGGCTTCGGGTTGGAACCTCCGTATTTTTCTATCGAAATTTCTATTTAGTCCGGGGCTCGTCCGCGGCGCGGGAGGGGGGAAGGTTGAATTTACGCGCGAATTTGGTTCGAGTTAAACGCGGGCATTCGGTAATTTTTGCCTCCCCATGTGTGCTGCCGGATCTTTGATTAAACCGGTATTCTTTTTTCGGTTTTGCAGTCGCGACCGCCGTGCCGGCTGCACTCGCTCGTAAATATAAACCCGACGAGTGCAACAAATCCGCGTAGGAAGGCTTAAAAACGGCCGCCCGGCCGACGAGAGCGATTAATATCAATTCGCGGGGTCGTTGTGTTTGTCTATTTATCCGGATCCGAGCGAGCCGCGGCGAATTCACGCGGACTCGCACGATTCATTACACACCGACAAGTCGTATCTCTCGCTTTAAATCAAGATCAGATCGACGCAATCGAGTCTCGATACACAAATACTACTGCGATCAAAGAGTATCCGAACTTTATTTTTTAAAAATCGCGGGTAAACTCAATAAATCAAATTCGTTTGCTTTCTTAAATTGTGAAGGACAAATGAATGTCCTTCACATTTGGTGAAAAATCATGGCGTTCCTTCAAGCCGTTTGAAAGTGTTTATGTCAGTTGTTTATGTCAGTGACGACTGTTGTGCACGGCGATTTTTACGATGTCGAAAAATTTCGGAGCAAAGAATTTGTTTGAAATTTTGTGTTGCGAACGAAATTTCGTTCATAAACGCATTCAAAATGTCGCAAGAAGCTTACGGCAATGATTGTTTATCGAAAACAGTACAAAGTACGTTTGAGTGGCTTAAGATGTTTCAAGAAGGACGAGAATTCGTTGAAGACGACCCACGCTCTGGAAGACCATCAACGTCATCAACGGATAACGCTCACATTGAGAAAGTGAGAAAGTGAGAAAGTAAGAAAGTGAGAAAGAACATATTTATGTATGTGTTAAATATAATCGTTTGTATGTGTGTTAATGGTTAGGTGTATTAAAATAACACACTTTCAGTGTGTTATGAAGGTGAATTGAGCAACATTGCCAATCCAAGTGTGTTATTTTGAAATGCACAAATGTGTAAATGAATGAATCTTTTTTTACATATTTCCGTCGTTTTAAGTCACGCGTTATTCAACATATTACGTTTAAACATATTACGTTTAAGTATAATAATGAATAACATATAACTAATGATTTAGTCTGTAATAATATGAAAGCAAGTTATTATTGCATCAATTTGTTCGATAGATACAATACTTTTTTTGAAGGCGATTAATCGTCGATTTTGTCGATTTGTGTTTCTCTCACATGTATCTTTTTTAATACACACATGTGTGTTCATTTAAACGTGTGTTAACGAAATTAGTGTGTTATCATGAACACATTACTAGTGTGTTACGCGACTTGGTATGTTATCCAATATATCATCCAAGTGTGCTCTCAGTGTGTTTCGATTATCATTCTGTGCCTAAATAACACGCTCTACGTGCGTCACGGGATTGCTAAGGAAAAGTAACACGTTTCTGTAGTGTGTTACATGATGTGTTATTAAGACACACTTTTGTTACAGAAAACGAATTATTTTGACGCGCTTAGTGCCTCAGCACCAGCTAATGTGTCAAAATAACACACTAACACTCAATTTTAACACACATGTTCCGATGCCTAGTTTTACAGTTTACCGTCTGCCGCGTATGAGCGATGTTTCCAGGACTGGATCAAAGCAATGGGGGCCACTTTGAAGGGGACTATAAGAATTTGGACGATTGAATTGTAATTTTGATTCTTAAAAATAAAGTTCGAATACCTTTTGATCACAGTAGTATCGCCGGCGCGGCGAGGCGAATTAAATTAATCAAAAACGCCTGTATACATTTTGGCGAACTAATTTGTCTGGATCGGAGCAAATCGTTATAAATCAATTAATCTCGCGTCGGCTTTTAATCGGGATCGTTGTGAGGATTTGTTTGTTTCCTTTCTCTCTCTCTCTCTCTCTCTTTCTCTCTCCTTTTTTTTAATTTCGCAACTATTATCAAACTGCTCTGCGTGAGCAATTTGTTTTAACATCAAAACCGTTTCATCCCGTGCCGACCTGACGTTAAAGAGATTACTGGTGTCCAATGTTAATCTGCTTCTTCCTACCCGGCGTTCCCCTCGCCTCCTCCCCCGTGCTGTCGCGACTCTGTCGCTCCCTCGACGAAAGTGCGGGAGACTTGGCGCAGGGAATTCGCATTAATATCGGAAACATCGAACGGACGAGACACGCCCGACACGACGGGAATATTAGCGACTCCGCGGCTGGTATTTTCTCAACAAATGCGCGCAGGAGTGTTTCCCCGCAACGAGGACGGAGAATATCGATACTCCGGGCGGGTGCGCGAGGAGCGTGTCCTCTTCGGCCGCCCGCGTCCTTTCCTCCGCTCCCGCGAAACGATTAAAAATATTTCTCTCAACCACTCGGGACGAGCGGCGTGGCGGGGGGTCCGATGTTTACACAATTTATTTTATATATCCGCGGATAAAGGATATCGGCGCGCGAAAATCGATTATTCCTTCCGTCGTTCGCTCGTTCGTTCGCTCGTTCGCGCTTTGTCGCGCCCGCTCCTGACCTCCTCTCCCCCTTTTCGCCTTTGCTCACCTTTTGCCCGCCGCCTTCCGCCGGCGGCCGATTTTGCGCGGAGCCCGGCGAGTATCGACGCGAAAGCGATCTCGCCCCGGGAATATTTTCTGAAATAAGCGCGACGGACCCCTCTAGCGACACCTGGAAGTTAATTGCCGTTGCGCCGATAGCGCTGATCGCACTCGGCGATACTTCGTTACAGGTTAATGCGCGCGCGGCGTTGCGCGCGTCGCGACGGGTCGTGCCGAGAAAATTATGTTTATTGAGACCCGAGCCGGGGATTATGTGATGGTATTTGCCTGATGAGGGTCTCGGCCGGCCAGCGAAGAAAAAGTCAGCGCCGGCGGCGCGATGCTCGAGTTTTAGTTTAACCTTTTGAGGCATAGTGGTAAGTATACTAACTACCTATTTATTCTCACATTTTCATGAGATATTTCACATTTGAGAGATTCCTGTCGGGTTTTTTGCGTCTTTTAGCTTCTTATATGATATGGGATCATGCATGAAGAGTTGAAAGGTGTTTTACATAAGTTGTCCATTTATTACAAATAAACAAAGTGTGGAAAATACACATTTTTACAGAGAGAAACAATTTTCCACGAACTATGAGTGAATTTTTTGCTCAGAACCAAGATTTGGGGGTCTTTCGGGTCGCTGATTACGAATCTGAGGTTCAAATTCCAAAATTAATTTTCCAAGATAGTGGATTCAAGATGGCGGATCATAGAATTTTTATTAAATTAGCTAAAATTGTGCTCTGGTTAGTTTTTGAGGTTGCTGATTGCGAATCTAAGGTCCTCGTTCCAAAATTAATTTTCCAAGATGGCGGATTCAAGATGGCGGATTCAAGATGGCGGACTCAAGATGGCGGATCATAGAATTTTTATTAAATTAGCTAAAATTGTACTCTGGTTAGTTGTTGAGCTCGCTGATTACGAATCTGAAGTCCAAAACTCATTGTCACCGAAATTATCGCGATTTTTCATATTTGTGGCCGGCATCTTGAATCCGACAATTTGAATTTTGAAAATCTGAAAACGGATTCGTAATCAGCGATTCCAAAAATCTCACAATACTCATTGTCACCGAAATTCTTGCGATTTTTCATTTTTGCGTCCGTCATCTTGGACCCGCCATCTTGAATTTCGAAAATCTGATAACGGATTCGTCATCAGCGACCCTAGAAACCCCCGTATATAAATTTTCATGTGATTCGGATTTTCTGAAAAATACGTGCCTCAAAGAACTCAGAAAATGAATATTCGTTATCGGCGACTTGATGCGGTATCGCCTCGCGATGTTTAATATTTGTACGGAGCTTTTACTCTTTGCCCGGGAGCTCTCTGGAACTTTATAGTAATTAAATGGCTTTGAGCAGGACGTATTGCGTCTCTCGTTGCCGCGTTGGTTCTTCTCCCTTAGGGTGCCGGATTGGCTATCTCGATCGCGAGTCGTCATCGCGGGGATTAAGCACCTTGACGATGTTCGAATACGTCGACACAGACGATTGGAAATATTAGAGAATAATGTGTTAGTTTATTTATTAGGAGTGCGATTTAGTTTTGCGAGTTTTGCAAGAGATGATGCTAATGTCAGTTTTGTCAAAGACATTCCAATCACAGCTATTGTTTCTTAGTGCTTTAATAATTAATTCACATGATATTTAGTCATTTGTTAACAATAGATGCAGTAAAAATCGTGTTAATACCATCTTAAAAATGGAGCTTCCTAAAGGGGTCATTTTCGACGTTGCTTTTGTTTTTTAATCAGAAGAAAACGGCGGTTAAAGGTCATAGAATTCTGATAGAAACTTGTGATGATGTTGCTCCATCAATTAAGACATGTGAATATTGGTTTAGACGATTCAAAAGTGGTGATTTCAACGTTAACGACAAAGATGGCTCGGGACAATCAGAAAAGTTTGAAAGTGCAGATGTGCAAACATTATTGGATGAAAATTCAGTATAATCCACGTTCAGAACTTGCTAGAGTATTAAATGTTGATCGGAGAACAGTTACTAAACGTTTACATGATATGGGAAAGATTCACAAGGAAGGAAAATGGGTCCCACATCAATTATCGGAAAATGCCATTGCGAACCGGTTGAACATTTGCATTTCGTTGATCACCAGACAAAAAATGAAGAATTTTTGTATCGAATTGTTACTGGGAATGAAAAATGGATCTATTTCGATAATTCCAAACGAAAACAATCATGGGTTGATCCAGGCCAATTAGTAACATCCATTTCGAGGTGCAATATTCACGGTTCAAAGGAATTGCTGTGTATTTGGCAGGACCAAGAAGGTGTGTACTATGAACCGTTAAATCCGAATGAAACTGTCACGGCTGATCATTATCATCAATAATTATACAAATTGAAGCGAACATTCAACCAAAGACAATCACCAATTGCGAGTAAACGACGCAAAATGATCCTTCTTCACGACAATGTTCGACCTGTTGTATTATCAGTGAAGCAAACGCTATTAGAGCTGGAATGACAAGTCTTGCCGCACCCCGCGTACATATTCTCCAGACATTACTATATAAAAAAAAAAAACTACATAACTTTGAACAAGTGCGAAAATTTGTTGAAAATTGGATCAACTCCAAAAAAAAATCTCTTTTTATCGTCGCGGAATCCATCTCTTGCCAGAAAGATGGGAAAAAGTTGTAAAACGAAGGAAAACATTTTGATTAAGGTACTCGTTCGTTATCTTGTTTAGGTAGATCAGTTTTTGAGGAAAAAAAATTATCACATACCTCAAAACTGAAGTACCTTCCTAATATATGATAGGCAGGGGCGAACCGCTGCAAATGCTCGCGTCAAGCTTCTCGGAAGAGAGCGCTTTTCGGAAGAATCTTTCGAACAAGAGTCTCGACGAGATCAGATCAGGGTCACTGTTTTCTGTTTTTACTTCCTTGAAATCGTGCTTTCATTAAACAGGAAGACTTTCTGTCTTCCTGTTTATTTCGAAAAGGAAAAACGTACAGTCCGCGCGGCATAGAGTTTTCTTATTCGTGATACGTTTTTATGATAAATATCGATGCAGCTAAGCGGGAAACCGACTCTTTGTTTCAGGTCTGTTGAATACTGCGACCTCTCGATAGATGTGGCTTCTGAGGACGCGGAGTCGTGCTGGGGAAGCCGATTCGGGCCGAGCTGGCTTCGATGCGAAGGTAAGTTCAACCCTTTAACGCTTACTGGTAACTATAGTTACCAGAAACGCATTTAAGAATCCATAACTTAGTGAAAAAAAGGAGATATTTTCGTTTGCTTTGCACCACTGTAAAGGTGAATTCTTCTTCTAAAAAATGGTATATAGATTGTATGTAGATTCGGTTTAGTCTTTAGTTCAGTTTTAATGATAACACGTTTTGTCAAATTCCAAGTAGGCATAGTTAGCATTGTTACTGACATCTGTAAATGAATAGATTGGTATCTGTTATAATTTTATACATTTGGAAGCTTCTTCATGCTTCAGATGCAAAATGTGAAATTAAAAAAATACAGAAATTCAAAATGACGAATCCAATATGGTGGACACGAAAATCAAGAAATCAACCTATTTCCGTGAAACCTGGTGACCTACAGTTTTTATGCGGCGAAAAATGAAGGGACGATTGACTATCTAAATGGTGATTTATAAGATATTCTTCTGAAATAGTAAGCTTGATGCTCTGAATGATAAACTTCACTCACAAATATAGTAAAGTCTCAGCTCAAAAATGTCAAGTTATCAGAGTTATGTCATATAGATTACCCTTCATTTTTCTCTGTATAGGTTGCTCATTTCGTATATGCTTTTAGGATCCAAGTCATATTTACCAATAAACAAAAAACGAACGATAAAAAAACCAAACTAACGAAACCAACAAACGAATAGCGGAAACTTCATGTACTCATTTATTCAGAAGTAAAGGATTGATGCTGATTTACCGTGCAATTGTTTCACGGTTTTTCCATCTGGATAACCATAAAATTATTAAAACTAAAAAAAAAAGTTTAACCGAACAGGCGTATTTTTCGCTTCTGGGAATAATTTCTGTTTGGAAAGGTAGTTTTTCGTAGATATAAAATTTTGATATTTCTTTTGATTATCACTACTTATAATCTCAGTTCAAGAAAACTCAAATTTTATTCTTAAAACACTTATAAAAAAGTCGGGTGTTAAAGGGTTAAAGACCTTCTGTATCCTTGTGTGTTCGATCCTTTGCGATCGAAAGCTGAGATATAGGACGTCCAATAGTCGGTACTCTCGTCGTCGTTTTTCGACATTACTTCGCGAGCGTTATTGAGTATTTAAGTGGATTTATGGAGAGATTTATTAATAACTTAATAATTAATAATTATTTATTTAATCGCCGTTTCTGATAAATTTATCTGATAAAATCAAATAAAATTCTCCACATCTCTGAGAAAATTCTGCGCGGGAAGGCCGAAAACAAGCAACCTGGATAATTAATATTCTTAATTGATATCGAGATAAAATCAATGATTAAACTTTACGCCTGACCGAAGGAACCATATTGTTTTCCTCCGGCTCCGAGTTGCTGACGTTTCGATGAGTGAGAAGCAGAGTAACTTAAGAATTTACGGTGGGGTGAATTCTGATAAAAACTCATCCACTCGATGTGATTTACTTAGTTTGCATATTTTTCCTACATTATCCTGAGATACGCAGTGCTCGAAATAATCTGGAGGCTACTTCTTTAACCAAAGTAATATATTTTACTTATATTTTCAAAACGTATTTACTCTTAATTAGAGATGTGCGAATCAAGAATTTTTATGTCGAATCGAATCGAATCGAATCTCATTTTTTTAATTCGAATTCGAATCGAATCTACGAAATTTCATTCGAATTCGAATCGAATCGAATCATTAAAAAATTTAACATGACTATTAAACATGCACATAATGATGGAAGATTTTAATATGAAAGGGGATATTGATATTGTAATATCATCTTACAGTAAAATATATATTTACATATTTAAAGTAATTTATAATTTATAATTAAGTTATTAATTATAAGTTGAGTTAATTACAAGTTAAGGGTTCAAATATACAGATGGCTCGTTTTGTACCTGATGCATGTAAATATAATGCACGTTAATATATTTTATTCGTAATTGAATCTTCGATTCGAAATTTTCGAATTATTCGGATTCGAATCATAGAGATTCGGAATCTAATGTAATTCGATTCGATTCGATTCGAATTCGAATAGTTCGCGCATCTCTACTCTTAATCCTTTCAAAGGGCACATTCGTATAAACGTTTTAGTTTTCGTAACATGTAACTCTCAGGAGATGCAAAATTATACGATAAACGCTTGGCGAATGTCCATTCGCAACTGCACCACTTTTTGGTTGGCGCAACAAGAAGCTACGATTGTCGCCGAAGATAACTATAACCTTTAGCGGGACGAACCACTTTTCCTCTCAGCGAGCGGACGCGAGGCGTACAATTAATTCCGAGCGAGAGGCCGCGATTTATCAGCTAGAGAATTCTCGACTTAATCTAGCCGCGCGTTCCACGAGGAATTCCCCCCTGTTTTTCTTCGGGCACGTGAGGCAATGCAGCAAGGCGCGCCCGAGGGACGGCGGAATTCCTTGCGCAGCTGAAATTAGCGGTCGAGCGCGACGGATGGTCATTGAAATTACGTGAACGTCCGTTTCCTTTCCGAGGACGTCCGGGCGGACGGACGTGGCCTGCCGAGGAATCAGTCTCGACGGCGGAAATTCGACGAAAAGCAAACTCTCTCTCTCTCTTCCCTCAGGAACGCGCTCGCTGTCTTCGTGTTTTTCGCGACAGTGTGATTGTCGATCGTCCCGCGCGCTCCTGTGCCTCTGTGTCTCCGCCCGCTTCGAGTCTCGACGTCCTTCGATTGTATTGGTCAACATTCACAGTTACACACATAAAGAGGTAGCAGAAGAAAGAAGGTATCTCGTATCGACTTGTAGTGTGCTGTGTAGTGTGTCGATGTGTCAAGTTGGTGCCAAAAATTTACCACTTTCCTGTTAAATTCTCGTAGCGGAATTTGGATTAAAGAAATTTGATTGTTGAAAGGAGAATAGGAAGATCCCTTTGCAGATATCTTAAAAGAAAGAGAAAATTCCGAGAGACAAAAATTGCATTTTAATTTTAGATGCAATTGACCTTTTTGTACAGGTTGATTTCTTAAAATATTTTGCATAAAGAACACTTACTTTAATAAGTCCGAAATATTTCATTAACTACCCTTCTTTCGGCCATCTTACCTCATCATTTTTTTACGCAGAATATTTTAAGGAATTCTCTTATATAAAAAAAGAATTGACTTCATAAAAGAATAGGGTAAAACTTTAGAATAAGGTCTTTTCCGAATTTTGATATATTTTTGCTACTCGCTGGATAAAAATCTTTGTTGTGTGACTACGATAATGATAATCAATGGGGGGAGCTCGAAAAAAATGTTACCGACCTATTTTTTTCAAACTTTTTCGGATCTTAAAAAACTCTGAAGGAAAAATGCATCAAATTTAAACTATTGAGTAAAAGTATAAAAAAACTCAATGAACTTTAATAAACCAAAGACGTAAACTATTCTCCGCTATAATTTAGACTTTATAATATAAATTTGTGCTTTTGATTAAGGCAGAGCATGATTGTGAATAATGCTCTGCTTCATTTTGCTTGTAATTTATGATACGTCCTACCTTGCGCAGAGGTCTTGCTAATCTTTTCAGTATTCATTTTTATATCGTATATCGTAGACTCATCTGTTTAGTAAGGCGGAAGATTCGATTAACAACTGTGAACGGTATTTAATCAGTATAAAATCGATATTTAAAATTTTAGATATATGGAATAAAATTTTCGTGTTTTTTCCCATAAAGATCTTAGCCCCCCTCCCCCCTCCTTTATAATAGATATGTAAAACTTTGTTATACATGTTTTTTTACAGCTAGTTTTGTAAATTACTGAACAAGAAAATGTAGTGTTTGGTATAATAATACTTCTGAATATTTACCAAAAAGATTGTTCAAAAAATAAGTGGGTATTCTTCTCGGGCTCCCCTGATTGATTATCACTGTCGGAGTCACAACAAAGATTTTTACCATGAGAGTGGCAAATAAATATCAAAATTCGGAAAAGGCCCTATTCTTAAAGTCTTACCAAAAATAGTGCTCATTATTGAGCTATTCAACTTTCCCATGTACTATTTTTTTCTATTATCCAAAGTGCAGTAAATATTAGCTGCTACGATATTCTGAAACACCCCGTACATCATGACTATTGATCACCTGACTAATCTATCATTTTGACAGCCTGACATATTGTACCGTATCATGTCGCATTATATCTGTGCACAATGGCAACGATTCGAGGAGGAAGAAACTAACGAGTTTTTCCAGCCGGTAAATGTCAGGGCTTTATTGAAGCTCGGCGTATGTACGCGCGCGCGAACGAGGGGAAAAGGATACGCTCTCTCTAATCTTGAAGCAAACATCTCGACCCAATTTCGGAATCTTGCCCGCGGTTGAATCGAGCGGCGGCAGAAGCGGCAAAGGAGGAAAATTAAATAAAAGTACTATCTAATTATCTCCATTACTGACAGACAGACAGACAGTCAGTCGCTGCGGTGATAAACGCGCGGGCACGAGCGGGACGGGCGTTTATTATTAATTTTGGAAAAGAGAGGATTTATGTAGGCGCGCACGTGCGAGCGGCGGAATTCGCGTGAAAATCTCGCCCGGTACATCTTACATTCATTTTACGTCGGATCCCCGCTGCGTCGGGCGCTCGGCGCTCTACACGTGTTCCTTCCCCAACACGTCGGCACGCAAGATGAAATTATACGATGTAGCACACGTCGGCAGAGATATAACACCGCGACACGTAAGTTATGTATAGCCGGTTAAGGAGAGCAGAACGCCAGCTGTTTTCGCGGCGATTCCCCACCGCGCCGCGCGCGCTTCCTTCGGGATTCCTTTCCGCGACGCTTTTATCCCGGCGCGGCCGCTTTGATTCCGAAATTTCTCGTCTCGTGTCTCGGTACTCCGCGGAATCGGCGCGAATAAAATCGCGCGCGCGCGCGCGCGCGATCACGACGCGGCGGTTGGAAAAGCGTGGACGTAGCCTTGACGATATCCCCGCGAGAATTTTCCGTCGGGACATCCGAAGGGATTAAGGGATAAGGAACTCGTGTCCGACGTCTTCTTTCCGCGCTGTAGAGCGTGAAAAAAGAAAACAACCCGATAGCCTTATTCCGCGCAGAATTTTGCAGGTGGGCTGGAAGAAAAAACCGAGCTGTGCGTCGTCGCGTCGCGTCGCGCTTAAGGTTTAAGGCTGATTTTCACTATGCGTCTAAGCGGCAATGAATGGCAGTCTGTCGATTCTTCGTCGAGGTATTCGTCAATGCTTTTCTTTCACTCGCGGCATCTGTCATTTCGCAATCATCCGAACTGAAAGAAAATTTTAGGTACGATTGACGGCCTGCCGTCTATGCGGATAGTGAGAATCAGCCTTTAATGGCGCTTCTCGAACGTTCCGGCAGACTCGGCGAATCGGTTTCGTCGTCGGTAGTTCGTACGTTCGATTAAGGCTAATTCCCACAATCCGTTTGCACTGAAAAAAAATATATACCGCATTTAAGGAAAAGTTACTTATTTCAAGTGTTTCGCAAGTTGATGTGTCCGCGAATTTATCATGAGTTCATCACAAGCCGCAAATTTACTTAAAATATATTCCAGATCGTAGTCAGTGTGTGTGTGTTTTAATGCTTAAATTTAGAATATATTAAATAAAAAATTTGTTTCTTAACATAAGGTTAGTCAATTTTGTAATATTCTTGAAAAAAGGATGAATTCTTCTTTCGAATATTTGATGGCGAGCTCTTCTCTCTCTCTCTCTCTCTCTCTCTCTCTCTCTCTCTAAAATACCAAAATATAATATATTATAATATAACATATTTATAAAATATATTATATAAAATATAATATAAGATATTTCCTACGACTACGCATCAGGGAAATATTCCTTCTTGAAGATGAGATCATGGCTTAGAAAAAGGAGAGCGAACTAATCGCTCTTCTTGGCGGTAAAATTTTCTTCTCCTTCTGAAGAGCGGCAGACTGTCTGTCAATCCACCGTCAAGACATTCCTCAAGGTTTCGTGTCGGGACATCCACATGTATACTCGTCTCCGTCATCTCTCAATCCTTCCAATTAAAAGCGAACCCTGCCGGCGTCAAGGCGAATAGCGAGAATCAGCCTTTACCGGTGCGCTCTTCAACCGTCCCGACAGATTCCAGTCGGCCAGTCGGTTTCGTCGCCGGCGGTTCGTACGTTCGATTAACAGGCTAAGCTTCTCCTCGCGTCAGCCGAGCAATCGTGGACACGCTCGCGCACGGGCCCCACGGGGATGTCTACGTTGAGTAACCGGATCGGACGGTCGGGGATTAGATCCGTGGCAGACAGACAGAGGAAGAGAGAGAGAGAGAGAGAGAGAGAGAGAGAGAGAGGGAGAGAGAGAGGGAGAGAGAGGGGGAGAGAGAATGTGCTCGACCTCGCCATCGTATGTATTTAATGCCGACACGCGCGCCACCCCCGCGTATGGAAGATGACCGAACGGAAGAAAAGTGGGACTTTTGATTGGGTGCGAAGGAACATCGGCCGGCCAAATCCGTCCGCCAAATCGCACCGCCGATGCGGCCACATGTATCGTCGTGTCGTCGCTACACGTCGTATCACGATACCTGACCGAGAAAGCCTGCCTGGGCTTTTCAATCCCGCATTTCGCCTCCGCCGCCCCTTCATCCCTCGCCGCGCCTTGTGTCTCCGGTTTCGTTACCGCCCGAGATCCCTCTCGGCAGCCATCCGAAATTCCTGCCCTCCCCATGCATCTCCCCCTCCCCCCTCCCCCCGCCGTGAATGGCGATCCCGCTCGCGTTCCCTCGCGTTCCTTCTTTCCAATCTCTTGCTTTTTCTCCCTTTTTCCACCTATATCTATACCCGCTGCTCCGCCTTAGCTGCCCTCCCTTTGCCCACCCCTGCATTCCTACGTGTTTCTCACGATCCTCTGCGCTTGTCCTTTTTGTTGTCGAACTTATCCCTCAGTTATTCTTGTTTTTATCTTTCGCTGCCTCTTTATATTCTTCCGCAGCTCCCGCCTCTCCCTCCCTCTCTCTCTCTCTCTCTCTCTCTCTCTCTCTCTCTCTCTCTCTCTCTCTCTCTCTCCAGCTGGTCTTCGCGTTTTGGTCTTGTTTTCCCTTCGCCCTCTCCCCTAACTCCCTCTCGTCCCCGGTCTCGGTCCCTCGGTCTCCTTCCTTACGTTCTTTTTGCCATTCTCCGACATCCTCAGTCGCATCTTTCACGACTATCCTCCCCCCGGCCCTTTCTTTTTATTTTACCTCTCATTTGCCTCTTTCCGCATCCTTCGAATCCGCTTTTCCACGCGCACTCTTTACGTCTCGCTCCTTTTCACGCATCGTTCCCGCCCTCCTCGGCCGCCCTCACCGGCTCGTTTTATCCCTCTTTTCTCCCGCACCCTTCCCCCTCCCCATCTCCTGGCCCGGCCGCCACCTTTTCTAATTCCTCTCTTTCTCTCTCTCTCTCTCTCTCTCTCTCTCTCTCTCCGCTTCGTCGTCCTCGATTTACTTTGATCGCTCATAAAGAAAAATAACCGTAAAGACGTAATCGGTGCAGCGGGCGAGGCGAAGGCATTAAAGAGATTTCTCTGCGTGTAGCTTTTAGGAGAAAAGGAGGGAGGGGCGGAATAGCAGTTTGGAAGGGACGGGAAATAGCGACGAGGGCTGTAAGACTCGATCGTGCGTGCAGACTGCAACGTGTAAATTTCATCGGACTCATTTTCAAAAAGCGCGGAACTCCGCGCGGAGAGGTGAGTGCTCGCTCGAAAGAAGTAATTCGCATTCCCACGAATCGGCGGAGTTGAATTACGCGACCGAGGGAGCGTCCTCCGCGAGCTCTCGATAATATCGAAATGTCGTCCCTTCGCGTCGCTTCAAGTGGATTGCGCCTTTTCGAATAAATAAATAAATGAACACGCGCAGGCACTCTTTGTTCCGTTTCCCTCAAGCGCTGATATTATTGTCATTACTGATTTTTGAAAGAAAGTAACATCTTTTGAGACACATATACACACGAGAAGAGCGAAATAAGTTTGAAGAATTTTCGCGGATTTTTGTGGCAATGCAGACAAGAGAATAAATAATTATCAATTAACGACGAATTAACTAAACGATTTAGCGGAAGAATCGCGCACAGTTGGCTTTGCATTTCACCAGCCTGCAAAATCGCTCGTCTCGCGCCGTCCTTGGAAGGTGCAACGGGTGTCCTTTCATGTTTCGACGATTCACTTCGGGATAGTAAGTAGTAAAAGATAGTAAGTAGTAAAAGAAATCTCGTGCATTAGGGTAAGTCCGGGATGGATGGGCATGGTTTTTATAATTGGAAATAACACATCTGTGTTATTGCGATAAATGATCGACAACATATTAACACACACACAGTAGAGGATAATGTTTAAGGTATAGAAGAATTTTTAGAAGAAAAAGAAATTCGTGGGACGCCAATAATAACAAAATATTAGAAATATTCTGAGAAATAGATGGTCAGGTGTGTCCGAATTTGATGGTCATATAAGGGATAGTTGGGCATGCTTATAATAATGTAGAAATTTGTTTATCTTTATTTACTGTTTTAGTATTTTACATCCTTCCATTAATTATTAACCTTTTTATTAATCCTTTTATTAATTATTAATAAAATAAAACATTTTCACAAGTTTCCTACAGAAACCAAGGACAACTGGAGAGAAGGTTAAAAAGCGGCAACACAGAAAAAGGCCCTATAGGGAAACATTGTTTATTAAAGAAAGAAATCTATTCGGCATCTTTAAACGAAACAAGAAGCTGATTTAAAATGTACTGAAGTTTTTAATGTTAGGTGCTCAGGGAAAATGATTATCGAATAGATATCGGATCGACGTCTTTTATACGTCTAAAGCATCTAGAAAACGTCGATCCGATGTTCATTGTATGCTATTTCTCGCTGAGCAGGCTTTTATCTAACCCTGATAAAAATGAACCGTCTATCTCTATTGGAGAATTCGCGTAAAGATGCCGCGTGAAACGTAGTCTCGGTGACGAAGTTTGAGGTTAAGTACGCATATACGATGCTATTTTAGTTTAAGTCCAAGTCTAATGTTGTAACTCAAAATAAATCGTATTCGCGAGATATTTTTCCGACATGTGAAACACATTTTGGAGGTTAATAGAAACATAAAACATTTATTTACTCACAATAACAATGTTTTTGTGCATCAGGAAGAGACACGCCTACTCGTGGTGCATCCAACTCATAACTGATCGATCAGCGCTGACGCCTAGCATATATTAACAAAATTATAGCAATCGACCATTTATCTCCTATGTCCATCTATCCCCGACTGACCCTACATTTTACTTTGAAACATTTGCTACATTTGTTTGATTCCTCGTGTTGTTTCATTTGTGGACTTGCCGGGTTTCGCCATCGATAGTTTTTATTGGCTCTCGTAATCCTTCGCGCATCCCCCTCTCTCTCCCTCTCTTCGCCTCTTTATCGAGAGTCTTGATATAATTCCTTCGATATCCTTTTTCTCATTTTTCCTTTTCCTCCCTTCAATTTGCAGGACCTAATCCATAGGGTTGCCAAATTCAAAAGTTATGATTACCAGACATTTCTTCTTTGATAACAAAGCCAAATCGGACTAAACCGGACAGAAATAATAATCATAACGTTATATTAAATACAAAATATAACAAGGATTTACTTACAATATTAATTTTCAAACAATTTTATAAACAAGATTTGATCGAATAAAATAATAAACTATTACTTTTTTAATATATGCTACTCAAAAAAATTATGGCATCAAAAAATCTGCGCTGAAAATTGCTCAACTTTGAATAATGATTACTCAATAACAAATGGTTGTAAGAGGATATTTTTTTTTTTAATTAAAGGTTGAAGTCTCAGTTTTAACATGCTTTCGGTTGATTTTAGATCCAATTTATTCCTACAGCGTGCGATTTCATAATTCAATGGCATGTCTTGATTTAAAAATTTGCAACTTTGACAAAACGCACAGGCTTGGGTAATTTTTTTTCGAAATTTTCATTTGGGGGATGAAAGTTCGATTCTTCCCTTTTCATAAAAAAAAAATTCAAATCTCTACGATCTTTTTTCGCGATTTTATAGCATTTAAAAAAACCCGTACATTTTCGTTATTGAAGGTAGGATTTGTAAGAAATCATTGCCAACTTTGGCATTACCTAATGGGATACCGAATTTTTGCATTAAGTGTAAAACAAGGTAGTTCATGGTAGTATTTTACAACAAAGAAACATTCATCCATTGTCTCAGGCTCAACGAGCACTAATTATTGCGCTTATGGGCGAAGGTTTCTCGCAAAGGTACGTGGCGAGGCGACTCGATATTAACCAATCCGCGGTTTCGCAAATTTGGTTACATTTCCGGGAAACGGGTAATTTACAACCGCGAGAGGGACAGGGAAGACAACAGATGACAACTCCACGAGAAGATCCCCCGGAGTCGGCAGTGTGCCAATGCCAAAGATTATTGAACATAGCTACGCAAACCCTACTTCCAGTAACGAAAATGTAAGGGTTTCTTTAAAATGCTGCAAAATCGCGAAAAAAAAATCGTAGAGACTTGAATTTTTTTTCAATTAAAGGGGAAGAATCAAACTTTCATTTCCCGCAAGTAGAATGTCCGAAAAAAAATTACCCAAGCCCGTGCGTTTTGTCACAGTTTGCAAATTTTTAAATCAGAAACATGCCATTGGATTATGGGATCGCACGCTGTAGAAATGAATTGGATCTAAAATCAACCGACAGCATGTTAAAGTTGAGACTTCAACCTTTAATTAAAAAAAAAAAAAATCATCGTCTTACGATCATTTGTCGCTGAGTAATCATTGTTCAAAGTTGAGCAATATTCAGCGCATATTTTTTAATACCATAATTCTTCTTAGTAGTGTATATGGAATGATGGATCGGCAGATCATCTACTAGATGGCTTTTCGTGGCGCTCGTTTGTAGGCGCTTGAAGCGAAGAAATGTTGCTAAAATCTGAACTCTCATCCCATCGATTGGTTATAACTTAAAACCGGACATATGACGTTCGGTTTGACTTATTAACCGGACACTGGACAATATTTCTGAAAACCTGACAGTCCGGGTGAAAACCGGACAGTTGGCAACCCCAGTAAGGGCCCCGGCAGGTCGCGGCGATGATTTCGATACACGTCCGCGAAATCACCGCGTCAGCCGTGCGCCTTTCGCCCCCGTCGACGTGATTTCCATATATTTTTCCGTCCGCCAGCTCTCGCGTGCCGTCCTCGCCTGTAATCCTTTCGCCTGTCCTCCCACGTCGAGCCGCGCCCCTTTCCTCGCATATCGCTGCCTCCTGCCGTTGTTTTCTATTCCCGTCGTGATCTTCCTACGTCGAAGATGCTGATGAGGTCTCGGCTCTCGCGCGCCGCCTTCCGATGCCGTCGGCGGGGCTGCTCCGCTGTATACACAGCGGAATCAAGCTCCTCTTACCACCATAATGCGTATACTCAAACGAATCGAGGAGCTCGAGGAGGTGGCCCGCGAGGTTCCCACCGGGAGCCTCGCGAGACTCGCCTCCTCTCGCACTTTTCGACCGTCTCGCACGTTTCGTAAACACGACTTAAGTAATCGACGAGGTCTCGCCGCGGCACTTTCTGTCGCACCCCTTGCATCTCTCCCTCGCGCGCCCTCTTGCACCCTTGTCTCTCCCTCTCTGTCTCCCCCATTCTGTTTTTGCGGCGTATTTTGTTTTCATTAACCAGCGTCTCAAGTTATCTCGGCGAGTTATCGGCGCTTATTCGCGCGATATCGAATCGATCCGAGACGCGACACGCTCTCTCTCTCTCTCTCTCTCTCTCTCTCTCTCTCTCGGAATAATAAATTCAGATTTTTTTTCTCTTTCCCTCTCCTGCTCCACTCCGTGCTCCTTCACTCTTTCTCTCCGTCGCGCGTCGCCCTGCCTCTCCCTCTCGATCTCCCCGGCGTCACTGAGCCGGAGGCGTCGACGAGCTCTCAAAATTCGAAATGACGTACCCCGCCTCCCGATATATCGAGTTAGAGGGAGCGAAGTCGGGGGCGTGCTTCTTACGGCGGGCGGCGATATATTCTCAGGCGAAGCGTGGCATGTGACACGAAATTTCTGCCTTCCGGGGCTGCGTGTCGCTACACACTCGCGTGTCTTTGAGCCGCCCTCTTCTCTTTCTCCCTCGCCGACTCCGGCTGGCTCGACGGATCCGCGCCGCCGATCGTAGGCGGAAACGGGCCGCTCTCTCGATGCTCCGAGAGAGGCCCCTACAGCGAGCGAATCGATTTGGGCCGCACGCTCGCATTGTCAAACTCACTTTGAATGCAAAGGCGCGAATTTTGCGCAATGGCCTCTCATGACTACGTAATACTCGGCGGAATGAAGACCCGGCGACGGCGACGACGAGGGCGACGGCGGTGGCGACGATGACGACGAAGAGAGACGGACCGAGCCTTTAAAGCGCTTCTTTAAAGGCGGATACCGGCGTAATTCTGTCGCAATTAGTCTGCCGGATCAAATTCCTCCTCTCCCCTACCCTCCCTCATCCCCTCCCGAGCTCGCCGCTCGCACGCATCCGCTTTTTCCGTCCTTTGGAGGATGATGATTTAACGAGGCATAACTCTCCATTCGAATAAAAGTTCGTTTATCGAAGGGAGAATAAGAGAGAGAGAGAGAGAGAGAGAGAGAGAGAATGAGAGCGGGAGAGGGGGGATAAGGGGGAGGAAGCGGAAGGGCTCACTAAAGAGTTAAGGTTATTAAATAGCCGGCCATATCGGATTGCTTTGAAAGCGTGCTATTAATTACATGCTATTCTAAAGTCATCCTTATTAAATCCGCCGGTAGTCGCTCGCGTCTTTGAACGGGCGCTCGAAAAAGAGAGAGACGGATGATACACGCACAGCGAAGTGGAGTCGGAGTCGCCCTCTTCTCATTATCGGGATGGAAGTGACGATAACTTTGGCGTCGCGGCGCGGAGATAAATTAAGAATCGCATCGCGGAAACCTTCCTCGATCGTCGAGTGGAGGAAAGAGAGAGGAGGAGAGGGGGGAGAGAGAGAGAGAGAGAGAGGAAGAAGTGCAAGATAGATAGATAGGGTAAGTCGGAGATAGATGGGCATAAGGGATAAATGATCAATTGCTATAATTTTGTTAATATTTGTTAGGCATCAGCGCCGATCACTCAATTGTGAGTTGGATGTACCATGAGCAGATGTGCCTCTTCCTGATGTACAAAAACATTGTTATTGTGAGTAAATAAATGTTTCCATTAACCTCCAATATGTTTTACACGTCGAAGAAATACCTTGCGAATACGATTTATTTTGAGCTGCAACATCAGATCTGAGCTTAAACGACTAAAAAGACGTCGTATTTGCGTACTTAACCTCAAAATTCATCATCGAAACTACGTTTCACGCGGTATACGCATCCTTACGTGAACTCTGCAAACGGGATAGATGGTGCATTTTTATCAGGGTTAGATGGGCAGCTTATTCAGCGAGAAATAGCAAGCATCGGATCGGTGTTTTCTAGATGCTTTAGACGTATAAAAGATACGTCGATCCGATATCTATTCGATTATCACTTTTCTCTGGGTACCTAACATTAAAAACTTTAGTTTACATTTTAAACAGCTTCTTGATCAGCGTTTAAAGATACCGAATAGATTTCTTTCTCTTTTCTCTCTTCCCCGTAGGGCCTTTTTCTGTGTTGCCACTTTTCACCTTCTCTCCAATGTTGTCCTTCGTTTTTACAGGAAACTTGTGGAAATGTTTTATTTTGTTAATAATTGATAAAAGGACTAATAAGACGGTAAATAATTAATAAAAGGATGTAAAGCACTAAAATAAATAAAGATAAAGAAATTTCTACATTATTATAGGCACGCCCAACTGTCCCTTCATACCTGACCATCTATTCCTCACAGAATATTTTTAATATTTCGTTATTGTTGGCGTCTCATAAATCTTCTTTCACAAAAATTCTTCTATACCTTAAACATTATTCTCTACTGTATGAGTGTATTAATATATTGTTGACCACTTATTGCAATATTACAGATGTGTTATTTCCAATTAAAGAAACTATATCTATTTATCCCGGATTTATTCCAGATGAAGATAGATAGATAAATAGATCGAGAGAGAAAGAGGGAGGGAGAGAGAGAGAGAGAGGGGGAGAGAGAGAGAGAGAGAGAGAGAGAGAGTTGGCGGGGAACGAGGAGGGAAGAGAAGAGGTACTTTCCGCGATCGAACATTTTTTTGCCGCTGCACTCGCGCGCCATCGAGAGAGCGTCGTGGAACAAGTTGGCAGGGATACATCCCCCGCGGGAGACGTCGCATTGATCCGCGACAGGGAATCGTCCAATATATGAACTTGAATTACAGGGAGCCGGCGTCGCTGCGGGATATCTCTTAAATCCCACCGTCCCTTACACGATTGGAGCGTGTTGCGCGAAGCGGTCCTTCCCGCGGGACGGGACGCCACTACTTTTTCGCTAATTTGACACGAAACATCGACTCGTCGTATCGAGTCGCCGGCGCGACCCGCTGGTGCAAGCCGGATATCGCCAGATAGCGTTGTGGGGATTCCCGGTGAAGCGTCTTTCACGAAGACAGCTTGAGAGGTTTAGAGACGAAGAGAGGATAGCGCGCGCGCGCGCGCCTGAGAAGCGATCAGGTAGGGTTAAGCGAGCGTCTCCCGTTCTAGGGTTTTAGGGACAGCCGATAAGTCCGTTCCATCGTCGAAAATATCCGCTCGACGCGGACTGTGGCACCGCAATTGTCCCTCCGAGGTGCCCTCCGCGCGACAATGGCGATCCGATTTCTGCGAGGTTTCGCATTCGATCTCGCGTGATAAGCGCGAGAGATTAATTACGAGTTGCTTAAGCTTAACTTTATCGGAACTCTTTATCCCCCTTTACTCCCCTTTATAACCCTCTATCAATCTCTGTGAGTTTGTCGATTGTGCATGAACTCTCTCTGAGGCACAGAATTTTGAGACAAAAAGGACTCTAGTTGCGCAGGAATTTTATTTAAAGAAGATATATAACGAAGTAGTATAGTCTGTTTTATTTATAAACGATGGGTGGAACCGCTGTGCTTCGAGCTATCTTGATATTTCAAAGTGGGATGAGAAACATCCCACTACGCACATGTGAGTACCAAAAATGTGGGACATTTTTTATCCCATTGTTGTGTCCTCGAGGAGTTAAGGCAAACTGTCGCTACCAATATAGACGACGGACATCAAAGCTTCAGAACAAGATTATTAAACTCTAAGGATGCTGTTCAGGAACAATGTGTGTAATGATTTTACTTTAATCCTAGCTTAATTAGTCCTTCGATAATCTAGCTTATCCATGGATAAATTACGATGAACCAAGGCTCTGTTATTCGGAAATATTTTTCCGGAATAGTTTAAATTTGGTATCCGTACTAAAGGAATTAAACTCTTCGGGCGGTATTCATGGTAGGATTTTATATTTAATCGTCTTAAATTTATTTTCAGATACTTCAAAGCCAATGAAATGTAATCACCAGCGAATTGCTAAAATGCGCCTTTTGAGGCTCGTGTTTTGAGATTCTTTTCTTTTTAATCTGTGACAGTAAAGTTATTCTCAACGAGTACACATCAATCAAAAATAAAGCGAAGTAGGAAGGCTAATTCGATTACGGAGTTTCCTGACGGATTCGATATTAAAAAGAAAGAACGTTATCGAGAAAAGATGTACGGACTACGAATACGAGTAAGATTAAACAAGGATGTTGGAAGGAAATTTTTAATGATATCAGTGGATATGTCAAAGCGTATATACAGGGTGAGACATCTAAAACAGACCATCTTTAATAACTTTGAAAATATGTAAGATAGAAAAAAATATTAAATACGGAAGTTGTAGGGTTTTAAATGACGCTTGACAAAAATCGTTTTGGAAACGCTTTGGGAATTTCAAACTCATCAAGTTAACAAAAGTTAGGGAATAATTGTAACAGTATATTCTTGAGACCAAATAGAGTAAAAAAGTCTAGTGCCGTTTTTTTTTCTCCGACAAATAGTTAGCGAAATATCGCAAGTTAAATATTGAAAAAGTTAGCGAGTTCTCCTTGAATATCTCAAAAAAATATTAGGCAAATAAAACAAATGTTTCAGATAAAAATTGTTAAAATTAATTGTTGGGAAAATGTGATATAATAAAAAATTGGGGTTTAAGAAAAGTAATGATCAGTGAATATTTCGAAAGTGGTGCCATCTGTAAACAAAATGATATAGTTGCTTTATATCTTCTTTGAAGCTATACAACTTTTGTCTGAAACATTTCTTGGTATCTTTCATATTTTTCGAGATTTTTACCTGGCTCATTTAAAATGGGACACCCTGTATATTTACAGCTATTATTTTTTTACACGTGATTACGCATTGATATGTTTATGAATGAAACTGTGTATGTGAGTGACGCTGGAGAAGGAATTAATTAGCATTGAGATGTCTTTCTCTCCTCTGAACATGATACGCCAAAAATCTTCTCTCTCTCTCTCTCTCTCTCTCTCTCTCTCTCTCTCTTCTCCCGCTATCTCACCGGAGATATCTCTCGAGGAACTCGAGGTATAGGATGAGAGATAAATGTAAGTGGAACGATGGCACGGGTGGATAAGTATATATCTTTTGCATTACGTAACAAGCGGATAAATCATAAATCCATTATTCATCGATCTGGGAATTCAAATCAGTCCCGCGGAGTAGCGGATGACGAATATGTTACTAGAAATTGTCCGCATCGATATTCAGCAGAAAACGTTCCCGCCGCTCGTGGGCGAAGATATATTTACTTTAAAAAATTCGCGATGTGCACATACTTTTCTGGCGCAGTCGCGAAGCGTAGGGAGGTGAAGAGAGAGAGAGAGAGAGAGAGAGAGAGAGAGAGTCGGCCAATTGAGACTCGTTAAATTCATCATCGACGACGAGCGCGATGCGCGATTTCTTTTATGTAAAGGATCTGAAATTTGCACCTGAGACACATATCGCTCCTGAGATACAAAATTCACTGAAGAAGGAGTCCCCTGAAATCTAACGTAGTGCGAGTGAATATTCGTGCGACTCTCGAGAACTTATCGCTCATATAAAGTAGACGCTGTTCCGACGAAATCCCGGGATTTAATCGGCTACAGAGATACCTAAAGCGGAGCAATCGAGAAGAGCTGTGTGAAGAGAAGGCACCAAATGATAAATTTTTCCTCAGACAATCGACACTCCTCGGATATCACTCGGCCATTCCACACGCGAGCGGAATGCTTTCGGGCTATTCTGTACGTCGCAGATTTTTGTGGACGATCCGACGAATCGACGGATAAATTGTCGCTCTTGGTGTCTGGGTGAAGAAAAGAAAAAGAATCATTTAGCCGTGATATTACAACTGATATCCATTCCGCGAGAGCGAGACAATAGAAACAGCTCAGCGGGCGTAAGGTGAAACGCTAAATGCCGTCTGATTCGCAATCAGACTTTCTTACATCCACAAGATTACATGTCGCGCGCGCAAAGTCTTCTGCGGGTAACTGCCGGTTGACCTCATCAGTCGTCAATTGTGTTCTCAATTGGAGCTGAACCCTATTATATGCGTCGGGTTGTGCAGTGTTGCGCCCGTGTAGGAAAATGTTCGGTCTCCCTGTACAAGCGCGCTCCACGGCGAGAATTATTGACTTCTCACGTCTCGGCGGCGAGAAATTCTTTAGACTTCGCTCGCGAAGAACAGTCGTCTCGCGACTGTTTAAGTAGTGAACGCGCGTCGCATCCCTTTCAGCGAGGTACATTCAGCCTCCTAGCGGAGAATCAGTCTGCGAATCGTCGGTGTAAAAACCGACGGGGCTACGCGTTAAGTTAATGCCCGCCGTCTCGTCTTGGCTGCGATGGCGCGTTGCATTTTACGAAATGAACCGCGCGAAACAGAAGCGTCGCGCGCGCGCGCGCGAGCCCGAGAAACAGCGCGGACGCGCTGTTAAAAGGGGGATCGCTTAACAAAATTTATTTACCATTCTTACGTTTCATATTCTTCGAACGTACAATATCGAAGAGTATTTCTGCGAAGTTTCAAGAAGGAAAGATTGACGGAGCGGTTTGAATATAAAGGCGCGTGGCCCCAAGTTACGTCGCCGAGTCGCGCACGAGGATCCGCTTCGCGTTCTATCGTCTATTATAAGCAGAACTGGCTGCATGGCTTGAAGTCTCCTCCCGTCTGGGTTTTCAGATTCTCTTGTCCGATGTTTTCCAGATATGGTTCACGCACATACAGAGTGTATAAAAAGTACCGGGACGGCGAAATATCTCGAAAACTAAGCATTTTGGAAAAAGATGTTTTCAGACAGAACATTGTTTGGGGTTCCAAGGGGGATATGAAACAACTATATCGTTTTGTTTACGGATGGCGCCTCACTTTCGAGATATTCACTAATCATTACCTTTCTTTCAAATGGAAATCCCAATTGTTTATTATATCATCCTTTTCTATCAATTAACTTGAACAACTTTTGTCTGAAATATCTTTTTTATTTGCTTAATATTTTTTGAGATATTTAAAAAAGACTTAATTTTTTCAATATTTAACTTAAGATATTTTGCTGACTATTTGTCGGAAGAAAAAATACTTATCGACTTTTAGAAATTTCAAAATCATCAAACAAAACAATTAACAAAAGTAGGGTGCTATTATAACAATATATTCTTGAGACCAAGTATAGTAAAAAAATCTAGTAGCACTTTTCCTTCCGACAAATAATTAGCGAGATATCGCAAGTTAAATATTGAAAAAAGTTACCAAATTTTCCTCAAAAAGTATTAGGTATAATAAAAAAAAGATTTCAGACAAAAGTTGTTAAAATTAATTGGTAAAGAAAGATGATATAATAAAAAATTGAAGTTTCCATTTAAAAAAAGTAATGATCAGTGAATATCTCGAAAGTGATGCTATTTGTCTGAAATATTTTTTTCTAAAATACTTAGTTTTCGAGATATTTCGCCAGTCTCGGTTTTTTATACTTTTTATACATCCTGCATATATATATATATATATATATATTCTTGTGATATAAAGGGACAAAATTATTTCAAAGTATAACGACGATGCGTCTCGAACCTTCAAATGTTGCGGACGTTTGGCTTTCATCATGATGGATAAAAAAGAAGTGAGAGAGAGAGAGAGAGAGTAGGAAAAAGAACATTCAGAGGGAATCAATATAATTTTGAAGAGGGTCGCCCTTCTGCGAGTGCATCTGTCGAAAAATTGCGACGAAAAAGCGGCAAAGGTCAAATCAGCAAGCTACGAGAGACGATTGGCCTTTGAAGAACTTTTTAAGGATGGGAAGGAGGTGTTTTATGCAACTGGAATAACCATGGATTTGTCGAAGAAGTTCAAAACATGCGTTACCATCTACATTGAAAGTACACGCAAACCTTTAAACACGGTTATCTCGAAACTGTGTTTTCTTAATTCGTCACCGTGAGATTTCGTAAAATCTGTCGAGTCGAATGATTTGAAATTTGTGCGCAGTATAATAAATTTTTAGATCTCGTTCTTATCTCAAATGTATGAATTGAAAGTTGAAAAGAACTTAATTTTCGAAGAAACATACTTCTCTCTCTATAAAGAATCATTATTTTTCCAAATTTGGCTCTAACGCTTTTATTTTGTCACGAACGAAAACCACATCTGTATATTCTAACAATCCTTTTTAATCAACATATTTCTTGCGAGAAGATATCTGCCTCTCCTTTAGTAATTACAAATCGACAGCAAAATTCATCTTGTATTTTTCTAATGGATAAGTAGACTGTGAATTTCAAGCCAACCAGTGTCGTACCAGTTTTGCGTTTCCCTCGGAAAAAAATTCTTAAAAACAGCCTTGAAAACGATTTTCAACGAACGCAAACTTCCCTTCCCCTAAGGCGATGCGTTGCACTATTTTTCACGGTGCGAACGATGACTGCAGCCGAGCGTTATCGCGAAGGCTAAAGCAAACCGAGCGAGAGAGAGAGAGAGAGAGAGAGAGAGGGGGAGGGAGGGGGAAGGGAGGGAGGGAGGCCGGAATGCGGCGGAATGAGTATTGTCTTTGCAAGAATTGCGTTCGCCTGGCACAGAGAAATAGCTGAACAGTAATAACAATGGTACACGCAATGTATTTTTTGAAACGTCCTCTCTCTCTCTCTTTCTCTCTCTCTCTCTCTCTCGCGAGCGAGGCGCGCATACGTTGCGAACGCGAGTGAATTTTCTCGCCGGGGAATTTCCACGCCGGCGATATTTCCCATTATATTTGCTGTATTCGCCCGAAAATTTCGCTGACCTCGAAGCTCCGTCGCCGCCACTCGAGCCCGTCCCGCCCTCCCCCGCCCCGTTTAGTCCCCCTCCTTCCCGTCCGTGACCCGTTTGACGATACGCCGCGTTAGAGAGGCGAAGATTAAAAGAGCGTACGTGGGCTTTATTAGCGGCTGGCCGGAGACGAATGCGATACGCGCTCCCTCCGTCTCATCACCCCGACTGTTCCAAGAGACATAACCCCGAGCCGGTCACCCTGGGGAGGGGGGGGGGAGACGGCAGTTCGCGAGCGAGCGAGAGAGAAAAAGAGAAAGAGAGAAGAGAGCGTGTCTCCGTTTCGCTGGATAAACCTGGAGATAAGAGTGTCCCGACCGGATACAGCACGCACCCCGACCTCGGCCCCCGTCGTCGTCGGCAGGAGACCCTCGGGAGAGAGACCCTCGGCGGCGGCCGCCCTTGCGGGGCGGGCGACGGGGAAGAGGGGCGAGGAGAAGGAAGGAAGGAAGGAAGGAAGGAAGGAAGGAGAGCCCGGTATAAAGTAACGCGAAACAGCGGCGCGCATTATTCACGGCATGAATTATTGATGAGCGCGCCGTAAAATATGAACGGCGGCGAGCCGTTATCAACGCCGGCGCAGAGAACGCTCGTCGTCCGTTCGCCCGATAGCGAGCGCGCGAGCTCGTGTCCTCCTCGCGAGCTCGAGAGGACGAGAGCGCGCGCGACGCACCGACAAATGGCCCGGCGCTGCGCATCGCGTTACATGTGTTGCGCCCTCCGTCGCGCGTTTTGGGATTTCCCTGCCGCGTGCCTCTCGCGCGTTCTCGCGCCTCCTTTCTCCTTTCCCTCTCGTCATCTCGCGAGACGCGATCCCGTACGAGATCTGCGAGAGACCCGTTCTCAGGGTCTCAGGAATGCGGAATTGTAGATGCGACCTGCCGCGATGCCAGGTTTGGCAGGTTACAAACTTTTTGTTTAATCCTTTGTATCCGGACGATACGTAGAAGTACCGCTTTATACATGTCTCATGTATTCTTGGATTTTTCTTCTGCGGCTTATCCCACGTCTATTCCTCGGTCGGTGCTTTTAAGTAATACCTTACGATTACATTGTTGTGAAATTTATTTTCTTGCCCCTTGTGGTTTATAATATGCCAAAAGCTACTTAATTACACAAAAGTTTAATAAGGTAAAAAGAACAGTAGTTTTGAACATGTTTTAAATATTCAATAATTTTAAACGTTATATTTTTTGAACATGTTTTTTCCTTCTTTTGAATGTTTAATATAAAGTATGGGTGATATAAATTTGACCTTTTCACAAAATATCCATTTTTCCATATTTTAACGCATTTTGCAGCATTACACACAAATGTATACGCTATCGCACGATTGATAAAAAAGATAATTATTACATGTAGATGTATATATGTTATATCTATTTACTTAATAACTCACATCTTGCATATATATGTGTGTGTGTGTGTGTGTGTATTTTATAGTTTATTTAAATAAAACATTTTAAAAAAGTTTCTTATTAAAACCACTGATTGCAAACCGTGTTAAAAGTGAAAAATGTTCAAACTGTACTAAAAATCGAATGCATGTATGTTTGTAACATGTTTCTTTGCGTTTGCTTTAAAGATATTTAAAATATAAAAAACAGTTTTAAGCAAAAATAAAAAAACATGATGTTTTGTATTTTTCTCTTTAAACATGTTTTTCACCATCATAGCTGCGACATTTGGTCGCACGAGCCCATAAACGGATTGATGGCGATCTTTCGGGCCATTCGATTTGACAAACGCCAGGTATTGGCATGTTTCAAGTTTTTTTGTTTGAAACAAAAGTTTCAAACATTCGATAATCTTAAACATACGTGTTTATAAAATATGTTTTTTAAGTGTTCAGTGTAAATTTTGGGTGTAAAATTATTGATATAAGTTTGATCTTTTCACAAAATATATTTTTCTCCACATTCCTGCGCATTGCCATATTACACACAAATGTATGCATTATTGTACGATTATAAAAAAAATAATTATTTTACGGAAACATAAAAATAATTATTATACGTAAACACACACATACACATATATATATATATTTACGTAATAATTCATATTTTGTTTATACGGGGTGTCCGGGATCTTTTGAGGACGAAAAATTATGAAGATTAATTAGGTCAAACTGAGAAGAAAAGTCAAGTATCATTTTGCAAAAATCGCAATAGGCCATTTTCAATCGTTAATAACTTAATAATTATGTTAAGTAACTTAATAATTAGATAATATTGCGATTTTTGCAAAATGCCACTTGACTTCTCAGTTTGATCCGATTAGTCCTCACAACTTTTCGTCTTCAAAAGATCCCGGACACACCTGTATATATTTCCATAGTTCATCGATATATAGATACGTATATCGATTCTGGACCGGAGTGCGATATAAAGCTGAATAACGATTGGATCGTCGACAGCCGCGTAATATCTTGGCGATATATCGCGAAGTTCGAAACTTTCCAAATATGCGATCGCTCGTTGCTTCTTCCATGTGACGTCAGCTTGATCCCGACACGATTTCGACCGGGGACACGATTCGACTGCTTTATCGGACGGCGCGTCGACGACGAATTGTCGTCCGCAGTGAGGAGGACTCTCGTTCGCGCCGATTCACCCCGGCCGGTGGCGCGTCTCCGACTCGACGACGAGAACGGGGCGGTCGTCGGATCGAACGGCGATGTCTCACGCTGTAAGCGCGCGCGGTGAAAGTAACCCGGTCGCTTGCGCGCGACGGGTTCCCTGCTTCTTTTTCCTTGCAGAAACCAGCAGAGACTCCTTTTATCATCAACTCGTTGTTGCGAGCCGCGGCTGGTGCAAAGCGGAGCGATCGGAATTTCGACATGGGGTGTCGCGCGGGGCGCGGGTCGTTTCCCTCGTTACGCCCGGAATTTCGCGTTTTGAGAGCGAGTTGCCGCAACGCGATCTCATTGAATCCGTCCGGCTTTCACGAGCGACCGAGCTATTGCTCCAAAGCGAGATGCCGGAGGATCTATTGCCTGTCGCGACGAATTTCTTTCTTTTTTCCTCTCTCTCCCTCTCCCCTCTCTCTCACTCTCTCTCTCTCTCTCTCTCTCTCTCTCTCTCTCTCTCTCTCTCTCTCCATTTCTCTCTCGTTTCCTCGCTGTCGCGCGGCTTTAGCGTATCTCCGCGGGGTATTTTTCCGTGCAACGCAATATTTGCGTGCGTCCGCCGTTTTACATTGCCGCGCTTCAATCGACTTCGGCGGCCCCGATCGCGCCGGCGAAAATAAAAGTCGTGCCGTCGCCCGTCATGGCGGCTTGTTTTCGAAAGTACGAGCGAGTCGACGAAACGCCGGCGGTCGTCTGCGCGCACAGACGGAATCTCTCTCTCTCTCTCTCTCTCTCTCTCTCTCTCTCTCTCTCTCTCTCTCGAGAAAGAGAGAGAGAGGATATTAACATCCCTGAACGCAATCAGCTTTCTCTGCATCAGCTTCTTCTTGGCTCCAGCAAATTCATATTATACGAAACACTTGCACAGATACGGAGGACCATTTTATAACATTTCTTTTATCCTTTTTCAACCTTTCACCGTATTGTAACTTTTCACATTGCAAGGATTTTCCGAAAGGATGCCTCAACAAGCCGTTGGGAATTGATCGTTGTGATGAAGAAATTTAGGTTTCTCAATGCGGATACATCCTACCCGAGTAGAACAATTAATAGGGCTCTGGTAGGAGCCTGATTATTTTTTCCTAACATTAATCGGGCCATAGGGATAGAAAGACAAGGGCCTTATAAGATGTGTAACAAATGATTTAACGGGTCCTCATAAGGTAATATTAATAGGGCCTTATAAGGAAATATTTTTGCTATTGTTTGAATTAAAACATTCGTTCTTTTCATTCCAAGAAATTTAGACTGTAATTTCTTTATATCCTTGTTAGTATACAACAAGAATTTTTTATTTTATAAATATAGCATACTTTACAATAAATAGTAATAATAATAGCGTAATAATAATAGCATTCTTTATACATAAAAATCCTGCTACTGTTTTCATTAAAGTTTGCTGCATTGCAAAACGAAGGCAATATTGGAAAAGTCCTTGGAAGAGGATTTAATTAATGAATACGGCAACTGACAAAACTAATAAAATTTGTTTTTAATTGCGGTATAATTAAGAAAATCTTTAAAGGAACCTTTAAACGAACGATGGAGCGTACCTACTGAAACAACACTAAACTATGACAATTTTATTACATGCTTCAGATTTTATTAATTTTCTGTAACAAAACTTGATTTTGTATATCTAAAGCATCCTTAAAAGGTCTCTTAAGGCCCACGTCAGTTTTTCATGTTAAAGCGTTATTATTTCGTAAGATCTAAAGCATCCCTAAAAAATTCTTCCAACGCCCTTCTCAGCTTTCCCTATCAAAGCCTGATTTATTGAATCTAAGGTATCCTTGAAGGACCCATCTCGGGGCCTGATGTGGTAATAATGAGAGGCATCCTTTTTTAGGGCATCCTACTCTCAGCCTCACCGGGGCCTTATGCTTCACGAGGATGGCTCTAACAATTTTTTACTCGGGTAGTCGCAGTGCATTATTCAATAAAAATGTGTGTTTTCTATGTGTCTGCGTACGGGCGCGCGGAATTGTCGGAAAATCTGCCGCCTTTGTCGCTCGGTCGCTTTCCACCCCCGCGGCGCGATTCTCGCGCAACGGCAAATATCACGGCGGCTCTCGAAGTCGCTTGATGAACGTGTTCCTTTTTGTCGGGCGCTGCTTCCACATAATGGGCGGCTAAAGCTCCTTCTTCTCTCCTCCTCCTCTCCTCCCCCCCCCTCCCCGAGCCCCTTGACTACCGTGGAAAGTTGCCGGAGCGTCGTAAGTTTTGGCACGCCGCGGCGCGTCTATATCCGTCGCGTTTATATACACGACGAGCGAATGAAGATGCATAATTGCTTCGCACGCGCGTCGGAAACTTCACGCGAATGATCATTGAAATCTTAATAGAGCCGCCGTGTGCGCGGGCACACGGACGCTGAATTTATAAGTGACAAACAATGAAACTTTACTCAAGATTAAAGTATTAACGGCATTGTACTTTCTTACCTCTAAACGGTCCCGGAGATGGAGAGAGAGAGAGAGAGGGGGGGGATGGAAGAGGAGGAGAATGAGAGAAAACTTCTCAATTACGCGGACGCGTAATTTCGACTGACCGCAGCGCGTAGTTGCGGAAGTAAATAAAAAGCGGCCGGCGACCGGTCAATTTTAATAAGAGCGATATTAAAAGGAGCGCCGGGGAGAAAACACGAAGCGGACGTTGCGAGGAGGCGCTTCGTTTGTAACGCGATAAAATTCTCATCAAAGGCGCGCACGATGGCCTTCCGTTATTATTCCGTTATTATTTTCCCGGCCCGCGCTCTCAGCTGTGTTTCACTTGGCGAGAGGAAGAGGGGGGAGAGAGAGAGAGAGAGAGAGAGGGAGGGAGAGGGGCACTCATTTTCCTCCCGATGAGAGATCCCTTATCCGCCTAAATACAGCGTGAGAGAATCGTTTAAGCCTCCGCACGGACCATCGTTTGCGTTCTTGTTTAAGCCGAGATAAAAGGAAACGAATAACGCGGGCTCCGAGCGCGGAATTGCATTTAGCAGCGAGCGTGTAAGGGAATCTGTTTCGCGTTATTTTACACTTTATACGCGGCCAAGTTCGGGTGCCTATTTAACGACGGGCAAACAATCGCATTCCTCCGCGATATTTCGCGGCTGATATAATTTTACCTCGCGGAGATTCAGCGAGAACCGGCGACAACGGGACGCGACGGACCATTAATTATCGTCGGGACCTGTTCGACAAGCCGCAAATAGCTCAGCGTTGTTACGAGGAGGAAGGAAAAAATCCCAATTAGATTCCCCGTTGAAACTCGCAAATCCCGCCGGTACAACCCGATCGTCCGACCCTTCCTCCCTCCCTCGCGCGCCGCACGAGGCGCGGGGACGAGAGGGAAGGCCGTTGAAGCGTCGTTTTACGAGATTCGCCACATTTAATTTCAATCAGGCAGAACAACGCGACCGAGACCGGTCGGGCTCGGGCGATCAGCGGAATACGCTGATTCCCGGGCCGGGCTTTTGCCTAATCGCGCGGCGCCAGATTCTCGGGGGTGCGATATAATTTCATAATCAGAAAACGAGCGAGGTGGAAACGGTTTCTCATCGCACGTGAGAACGCAATGCCCGAGTATATATCCTCAGGCTCCGGGATTACGTGTCGAGCAAATGTGTGCGTGCGTGCGTGCGTGCGTGCGTGCGTGTGTGTGTGTGTGCAGTTATCACTTACCCTGCTATCTAACACGCGGGCGTAGGCAGGATATCATACGGGGCCGACGCACGCAAGGGTATTGCAAAACAGGCAAAAGGAATTGACGAATCTGGCGTTTGCACCGCTCCCTCTTCTCCCTTCCAGCGCCTTCTCACCCTCAAGGGCTGCGTTATGACGGGATGCATAATGCAAGATGGGTACGCCGACGAGCCGTCCGTGCGTCATACATAGCAATGGCAGACGGACGCGATTCTAAAAAGGACTTTCCGAACAGGATATCCTCGCCGCGGACCCGCGTATATTTCCATGGCCGAGGTCGAGCGAACAGGTTGCCGCTTTTGTCGTCGATTTTCCGTGCGGCGCGATATCAGCCTGCTCGCCGGATCGATGTAGACGAATGGAACGTTTTGCGGGGGTTGATTCGCGCGGATCGTGGAAACTGCTTGGAAAATCACAGCGAAGGATGTATATTTTACAGTGGGAGATATATAAGGCGGCAAGTGACGTTACGAGGATGCTATTTAGGGGATATTTCTTCGTCCTTTCTTCGTCCGACTATATATACAACGTTGCAGATATTTTTCATTTAATTCCATCTAATTATGTATAAATGTATATATCTTTCTCGCGATCTTCATAAAGCAGAAAATCTTTGAAAGTGAAAGCTTTTAATTTTAAGAATATGAGGCAAACGTCCTAGTGATCAAACAATGATTAAGACATTAATAATATTTATATGTCTATATTAAAATGTTCATTAATTAATATTACGAAATAAAGTGAAAAGAAGAAGTTCAGTGTTTCTTTAAGTGAAGTAAATTAGCTTTTAATTTTAAGAATATAAAGTAAATGTCCCCTAGTAATCAAATAATGATTGCAACATTAATAATATTTATGTCTATATTAAAATGTTCATTAATTAATATTACAAGATAAACTAAAAAAGTGTTCAGTGCTTTTTTAAACAAAATAAATTATAAAAAAATATAAGATTGTAACTAGGTAAGGTCAAGCAACTAGAAAGTGAAAGATGAGAACATAAACTATTTTTTGTGTTCCCTATGGTTAAGAAATACAATACTTTATACGCGTGTATAAAAAATGTGTTGCAACCTCTCAATATTTTGAAAAATACTTATTTTCGAAACAAGTCCTGTATAAAAGTTGTAGGATTTTGTAGTGATTACACAATAAAAGCAGCATGACCTTAAATAGCGTTTTAAAGACGTAAACATTAAACATTTTTTAATTTTTCAAGATAATCCTTATCTTATATATATTTGACATTTTATTTTACTTTTTCAAAATTTTTCCTTTATTTGAAAATTTACTTTATTACATTTGAAATTTCTAAATTTCTCCAAATAATCTTCACTTAAATAATTTTAAATAAATTTTACTTTATATAATCCTTTGTTCACTCTTAGACCGGCACTTATGTAAAATTATTTTTATTTGCTTTGAAAATTTCACTTTTCTCTGCAATTTATGCTTTTCTCTGTAATTCAACGCAGCTAAGCCAGCACTCGGCGTTAAAAATTATTTCTATCGGCAGCTTCAAATTATACGTTTTCCTATCAATAATCTATGCAGCCTTTACTTAGACAGGAATACAGACTGACGAAAAATTCGCGAAATTTACTCAGCCAGGACTCTCCACCAAACGACGACGAGTCGGCCGGATCATTCCACCTCGAACGATCAGTCTTTATTCTCCGGCGCGTTTCGCACCCCGTGGATACCAGTGTGGGCGATTATTATTTCATACGCCGCCGCTCAGACAGCACCGCACGGTCGCGCGGGGAGCTTTCAAAATTTCACAGCTACCGTAAAAAGGAAGCGTCGACGCGCGAAATACTCGACGCGTTCGCGCGCGCGGAACATAACTCTCATCCGCGCGCGCTGCTCTTTCAGCGGAGTCCGCGTAACTATTTCAAAAACTAAGCCAATAATCGAGTTTTTCGTAATTCTCAGATTTCGCTGAACTAATGCTATGCGAGAGGGAGAAACAGAGGAAGACAGAGAGAGACAGAGAGAGAGAGAGGGAGAGAGAGAGAGAGAGAGGACGCGTGCTCCCTCGTCGACGAGGAATGCCGGCGGCCGCGTTTCCGCGGAGAGGTGCAATTCCGAAAGCACGCGGCGACGCGGTCCGTTTCTGCGCCGCAGTTTGCGCACGGCTGTTTGTGTGCTACACGGTTGCGTGTAGGCCCGTTGGTGAGCATCCCCGCGCACCAACCGCACACACACACACACGCAGACACGCACGCATGCACGCATCCAGGCTCACGTCCATGAGCACATAACACCGCCTCGTTGTTTACACGCATTCCGTTCCCCATTGATCCTCTTTTGCGTGAGCACGGGAAATGGTGTGTTTGTAGTAGTTAGTGGTGGTGGTGGTGGTGGTGGTGGTGGTGGTGGTGGTGGTGGTGGTGATGGGGTAGCACGTCCTGACTCTCCCATCGCTCTGGGGATTGTTTATAAGACTTCCGGCGGCTGCCACGCTTTTCAAAGCTCCCCACGACTCCTGTCCAGGTTCTTCCACCCTCGCCGATCTTCCGTTCACCCCCCGACCCCTGGCCTCCCCCGCCCGCTCGGTGGCGCGTTTGCACTCGGTCTTTTCTCTCGCTGTCCTCGTCGCTCTCTTCGCCTCCGTCTCGTTGCGGTGGTCCTCTCCTTCTCGCTCTCCCGCTCCTCTCTTTCTCTCTCTCTCTCTCTCTCTCTCTCTCTCTCTACCTCCTTCTTCGTGTTCAGCCCCTTTCTACCATCTCTCTCGCTCTTTCTTTCTCGCTGGGTGTCCTCTGCCTCCGACGCTGCCGATCCTCTTTCTACGGCAACTCGATGCCAGACAACAAGGGAGATTGTATGTATTACCTCGCCTGTCTGTCGCAAGCTCGCCCCCTCCCCCTCTGCCGCTTTCCGATCTACTTTCGAATCTCGCCACGAGCGACGCGAGGCCGGCGCGAGCGGGCGGCAGCTCGCTCTCTCGCAATGCAATACGATCAGATCGAGTCCCCGGCCGCGCGATTCGGGCATGCACGCGTGCACGGCCGCGTCGTGACGTGTCTCCCCCCCCCCCCCGTCCTCCCCCTCGTGCTTCTGCAAACACGCTCGTATCGTGTGGATGCGAGCCCGATTGTGCGAAGTCTCTCGCGCGCAATCCAAGGTCCTCTCGCGCAGTTCCGGCGAAATGAGCAGCCGTCGAAACGAGTGCGATCTCTCTCGGGGGTTGTTACGTCGCGGTCGATTCGCGCGAATGTGAAGCGACGGCCGCGCGTGGCCGATCGGCACCCCGTATCGCACACATCGGGCACTCTCGATCATTTATTTAAGAATACTCCGGAGCTTTCGGTCCCATGGACGACTTGTCGTCGAGATGTAGTCGATGGTTGTTAAAAATTTTCGGACGGCCGTCATGTTGCTTCAGTGATGGGATTTTTCGCTTTCAGCTTGGCGTTTCGCAGGCGCCAAGGAAAAGGATTGTGCGTTTGTAAATTCCGATTGGCCGAAGGATAAGAATATTATGTGTGCACGTGTATTATACAGGGTGTCCCATTTTAAACGGCCGCTGGCAAATATCTCGGAAAATATGGGAGTTACGGAAGAATGTTTCGGACAAAAGTTGTACGGTTTCAAGGGGGACCTAAAATAGCTGTATCAGTTTATTTACAGATGGCGCCACTTTCGAAATATTCGCTGATCATTACTTCTCTTAAATGGAAATCCCAACTTTTTATTGTATCATCTTTTTTCACCAATTAATTTGAACAGCTTTTTTCTGAAACATTTTTTTATTTACCTAATATTTTTCAAGATATTTAACGAAAACTTGGTAACTTTTTCAATATTTAACTTACGATATCTTGCTAATTATTTGTCGGAAGAAACGATACTACTAGACTTTTTTATTCCATTTGGTCTCAAGAATATATTGTGTTACAATAGTGCCCTAACTTTTGTTAACTTATCGGTTTTTGGAAATTTCAAAATTATCAAATTAATTAATTAACTGGATAGCTATTGCGCTTTTTGTAAAATGGTACATGAGTTTTCTTCTCAGTTTGATCTGGTGAATTTTCGCAATTTTTCGTTTCCAAAAGATCCCGGACACACTGTACGTATAAATCTTTCTTAAATACTTGTGTCTTTTTCACCATCGTTATTTTTCTCTGTCGCACGTGCCTTCCGTGTATTTTTTACCGGCCCTTTTCTTACTGACGCAGGCGAAAGGTTTAGCTGTGGAAATATCACTTGTACTTTAAACTCCTCCCGTTTCCGAGATTAATCACCAGTTATGACAAATGCGGTGCTTAAAACGAATATCATTGTAACCGGAAATCCACGACAATCGTCGAGACATCCGCCGTACCAAGTGTGTACATTCGGCTACAGGACGCACTTTCCTCAATGAAGTACTTCAGTTGGTTGCAAACGTCACGGTCCTAACGCGAGCTGCCGTAAAACCGAATACGCCCGTAGAAACCCGAACGGCGGAGAAACCCGAAATATCGCAACCTTCGTGTTATCGTTAACCCTTTAAGGACCGATGAAAGATCTTTGTCATTTAGGAATTTGCCCAAAGGACCGGGAAAAGGCGAATAATGACAAAGAGTGTTACTAGATGTTTTTAAGCTCGGTGAACACGATGACGCAGCCAGTTTTTCCATTTTCCGCATGATAAACGAAATATAGCCACTCGGAAAACGGTCTTTTTTCCGATTTTCTTGAATCTTTGTCATGAAACACATATGACCGTGTCTTGAGGCTGAAAAAATCTGAAAAAAAATGAGTTCTGGCGAGACTTTATGTTTTTTGGGAATTGCTGAATACGAATTTGGCATCAGATTTTCGAAATTTAGAATGGCTAAATCAATATGGCGGAGTCAATACTGTGGCAACACGGGGTTTTTCGAAAGAATATATGTTTGACCTTGCTATTACTTTTACAGAGATTCTCAGGGGTGCTAATTATGAATGTTACATTATAATTCAGAAATTGACATTAGTGAATTTAATATGACGGATTATATATATGCAAAAAATTCTCACCCTTGACATTCGCGAATACATTTGTGGAAAATGTACTCTCCAGGATGCATCTCTCACAAGTATTTTGTGGGTTCGAGGAGGCTGACAATTGGATTTAACATTCCACTTTTTCGTTTTTTTATTTTTTTTGTGCTTTTTCTAATTTTTTATTTTTTTTTCACTTTTTCATCATTTTCATTTTCTTTCCACTTTTCCTAATTTTTTCGTTATTTTCCATTCTTCAATGTCTTTTATTATCTCCTTTCTCATTCCTCCGTCTTTTTTCTCTCCTGTTCAATTATCGAATTTTTCCACTATTTTCCTACAGTTCATGGTACTTATCGAAACATGTATCTTTGTATAATGCGACCTTGCAATTTTTATATATATTTCGAACTTGTTTTCGGATGCCATTTGCGAATAATTTGCAGTCGGCACTTAGAAAACCTGAACGTGGAGTTTGAATGAATTTATTTTTCTCGAAAATAGGGGAATTGTGATCGATCCGCCAGATATTGAATCTGCTATCTTGAATTTCGGGAATTTAACATGAAACTCGTATTCAGCATCACTAAAACCCCTCATGTACGGATTTTCAGCGAAATATGACGGATTTTAATTTTTGGAACTTTAGACCTTTTTCATGGATTTGGCTCAGTCCTTAAAGGGTTAACCGGACCTTCCCCTCGTAAAATGCTCCCTCTATACATTTTTGAGCATGAATTGACGAGAAAGAGAAAATCAATGAACGGGGCCTCTTCGATGTTTAATCCCTGCATTTTATGACCATTGCGTCTTTGCATTTGGAAAATTGCTTGTACGGCAACTGGATGTATTCATGTGTCGCATCTGTCAACTTATCGACGAATTTTACTCCGGGTGACTTTATTTCTACCTAGTTTTCCTCTGCAATCTCATTCGCCTCCTACAGACAACGTTTAAGCCGGCGGCTAACCGACGCCGCGACGAAAGCCCGATGCGAAGAATAAAAGAGGCAAGTTACGCTGAGCGAGAACCGATTTTTCTTCGAGTTCGATGCGATGACCTGTCAAATCTTGTCGAGACTCGTCGGGCGCGCGTGTTTGTGCGTATCATATAGCACAGATTTGCGTGAGCATGGTCTCTTGCTTTGCGATTATTCACTCTTTAAAAACGACTGTTGAATCGAGCATAATTCGAGCGTATTTGCTTTGTGAATTGAAACTCGGGTCAAAAATTGCAGAAGAATGTCGTAAGATGTGCGTAGCATTTTGGAGAAGTTGTGCCGAAAGAACGGGCTGCACAGAAGCGGTTTGGAAAATTTACTTCCGGCGATGAAACGCCTGCAGATGCTTCCTCGTTTAGGAAGACCTTGCGTTATGGTTAACCAAGAGTTTCAATTATTTGTTCATACATCAATTGTGACATTCTTTTCCTGAAAAATTCTGCCCCTGCTTAATTTTTGACACACAAATCTTAATTTTTGCCGTACGAACTTTTTTAGCCAATAAGGCCCGTTGAATAGCATTAAAATTAGTAGGGCCTATTTTTTCTCTAACATTAATCGTACCTTTGTAGGGATAGAAAGACAAGGGCCCTACAAGATATGTAACAAATGAGGCCCTTATATTATGAGGCAATATTTTATGAGGGTCTTATAAGGAAATATTTTTATTATTGCTTGAGTAAAAATATTCGTTCTTTTCGCTCCAAGACATTTAGAATGTAATTTATTTATTTCTTTATAACCTTATTAGTATATAGCAAGAATTTTTTATTTTAAAAATATAGCATACTTTACAATAAAATATAGCATTTTTTACATATAAAAATCCTGCTACTGTTTTTATTAAAGTTTGTTGCATTTCAAAACGAAGGCAATACTAGAAAAATTCTTGGGAGAGACTAATGAATATGACAACTAATAAAACTAATAAAATTTGTTTTTAATCGCGGTATAATTAAAAAATCTTTAAAAGAACCAGATAGAGCGTACCTACGAAAACAATACTGACAATGCTAAACTATGATAATTTTATTACTCGCTTCAGATTTTATCGCTTTTCTATAACAAAACTTGATTTTGTATATCTAAAACATTCTCCTTAAAGATCCTTCTAAGGACATCCGTTTTCCATCTTAAAGCGTTATTTTGTAAAACCTAAAGCATCCCTAAAAAATCCTCCTAAGGCCCCTCTCAGCTTTCCTCATCAAAGTCTTATTTCGTAAAATCAAAGCATCCTTAAAAAAATTCTTCCAAGGTCCTTATTAATTTTCCCTACCAAAGCCTTATTTATCAAATCTAAGGCATCCTTAATAAAGGCCTTTTAAAAGCCCTCATCAGTTTTCCTGATCAAAGCCTTATTTCGTAAAATCTAAGAAATCCCTAAGAAATCCATCTCGGGGCCTGATATGGTAATAATGAGGCACCGCTTTTCGGGACATCCTACTTTCAGCGTTATCGGGGCCTTACACTTCATGAGGAGGAACCCTAATAATTTTTTGCTCGGGGGACGTTTCCGCCTCACCTCAGGAGACTCTTCGTCGGCGGGAAAACAAGAAGGAGACCCTGAGTGTGCTTGGCGATCGCGCCGAAGACTCGAACTCGCGGCGGGCCTAAAGGCAGGCTCCGCAACTTACTGCCGCATTCAGGATACAGGCAGCTTGGCGTTGACAGAAGTTAATGGAATTCCGCCGGCAGGTACGGCTAAACTCGTCCGAGGTCAACCGGTCGTGTGAACTTGCGCAACACATCCGCTCACGGTGTATGCACTGTCGTCGTCGTCGTCGTCGTACGGGTAAACTTGTAGCGGATACCGGAGCACAATCAAATACGGGACGCGCAATCAGACACCCCATCGTTCACGCGCGCGCGCGCGCGAGAAAGACGGACGGAGGGGCGGAAGCCGCGTGGCGTCGGGAAGAAAACCTCGAGCCGGTCGACCGACTGCGAATGCCTGCAAAAATTAACTTCGGAGAATTAAGAGCGTTCTCATGTTGAATCAGTGCCGGTTAATCTCATGAGCGATCCTAACTCCCTCCCCCGCCCCTCCCGCCGCGCTGCGGAATTTCAATTTCGCCCCAGCTCGCGCCCAGCCAATACGTCCTACGTCGAAAGTTACGCCACGGGGGAGGAGAGAGGATGAAAGGGGGCGCGGATCGGAGTGCGATCTCCGATCGGAGCCTTCGCGCTCGTGTGAGAGGGGAGGGAAAGGGGGGAAAAAGAAGACGTCAAGAGAGAGAGAGAGAGAGAGAGAGAGAGAGAGAGAGAGAATGTGCGCGCGGATTCCGGCGGATTACGGGAGCGGATACGAGCGCACGATCCGGCCGGCGAATATAAACGTCACCCGGGGGGGGGGCGGGGGAGGGGAGGGGCGAGGGGTCGCGTGTTGGAGCTTCGTGCTTCTCTCGCGGGGCCGCGGGCGAGACACGAGGCGTCGATAAGCCGGCGATAAGGGAAGGAAGCTACCTTGTATCTCGAGGCGCATACATCTCGCTCATCCGCGTCGCTTTCGGTGAAATCTCGCGCGCGCGCGCTCGTTCGACGACGACCCGGTCGTTCCACTTTAAAATCCGAGCCTCGGGCTGCCGCGGTTCCTCCGTGCTATTTACAATTCGGCGGAATGACCGAGATTCGCGCGGGCGCGGGCGCGGGGGCCGCGAAATTGTATGTTGCGGGGGAGGAGCGGGGGGGGGGGAGTTATAAATTTGTGCGACTGCGCACCTTCGATTCCGCCTCCTCCGCGGCCTCCGCTTCAAAAGTCCGACGGAGCGGGCGAGCGAGACTCGAGCCTCGAGGCCGAGAACGCGTATTAAAGTTGCGACGGGGATGGAGGGGGGAGGCGTAATTAGCGCAGCCGGACCGCGAACGGTTGATTCGGCTGGAGATTAAAAGCAGCTCGCCCGAGTGAGTGTTGAGCGCGATGTTGTTTTATAATGCGCCGAGAGCGGCTCTGAAGTGGTATAACGATTTTCAAGTAGACGTCGCCCGCCTCACCCCCCTCCCCGCGGCCTCACACACAAGCGGAGTAATTGAAGGAAGTGGTACTTCCCCCGCGATTCTTTGAAATACGCGGTCGTACTTCTTCAAAGGCCGTTTAGAAAGGATTAAATGCGTTATACATCTTCGCTTCCTCCTCCGTCGACGCGCGCGTCTCTTCCGGCCGGCTGCCGCGAAATTAGACGAGCGAGTCCGATCGTTCCGAGAGCGCACGCACGGCGAATTTTCTGTAAGCTCGCTGACGCGAGCTGTCAATCGTATCAAACCGCCCGCTCGCGATCTCGAGATCGATTGTCGGATCATCCGCTCGCTCGCTCGGCCGAGGGGCGAGGCTGTTGAGGCTCGCAGCCGCGAGTTGAAAGGTCGAAGCAGGAAGAGCGACGAAGAGAGACAGGTCGACAATGAGAAAGAGAGGGAAAAAGACAAGGGTGGGGGGGCGGCGGGGGGAGGGGCATTAGGAAGAGGGAGAAGAAATGCACGGAGAGAAATCAGTTTAACGAACTAACGCCCAACGAACGTATCCTTTTCCCGGTCTCTCTCTCTTCCCTTTCTCATCCCCGTTCCCTGCCGCCGCCGCCGTCCGGCCGCGTAGCTTTTTTTCCCTTTCAGATCGAAGGCGATGCGCGCGACGCGGGCGGCCGTGCTATATCGGGGCGAGACTCAATTGGGTTCTGGGCCGCGGTTATCCGTTTATCGCTATATAACCACCGTGGGGTGCGGGGCCGATCGGGGCCGAGGCGGATACAAGCCGCGAAAGGAGGCGAGCGATTAATCACGTTTTACTCGGCTCCGACTCGGACCGGCCAATTTGGCCGGAAAGGTCGTTGTTTGCTCGATAAGGACGCCGGGCGGCGGAAAAGCGAAGCCGGTGCGCTGCCCCGCGGAACAATCGGCGAATCTCGCCGGTGATCCTCGGTATAGACAAACAATCTTATCCGGTCACCGACGGATAAAACCCCCTCCCTCCCCCCTCCCCGTCGCCCGTTCCTTCTCTTCCCTTTCTTTCCTCCCCCTCCCCCCACCCCTCTCCCCTCTTGTCTCTCGACTGGCCGGTTCTCCGAGTCAAATCTCCGGCCCGAGTCGAGCCCGCCGAAGCTGCGTCGCTCCTGGACACGGGAGGAGGGCGGAGGAGGGAGGTGCATTTTTCATGATGCATCTGCTGGCGCTCGACTTGCGGCGCTTTACCGCGCGCTCGCGCGGTGGATAAGGTTTCTTTATAGGGCGAACGTGAGGGCGACGGTATTCTCCAGCCGGCCGCGGCGGTATTGCCTTGCGACATCGCGCGGCCAATTTGATGGTAATTTTCGACAATGCGCTCTCGGGTTTTTCAACGTCTGTGTCTTCGAAGAAAGAGAAAAAGAGAGAGAGAGAGAGAGAGCGGGGCAAACGGCTGAGCGAATGAGCGAGCTCTCGGGGGAGCAGGCAAATAGCGTAGATTCGTCCGGTAAATACGCGCGCTCGCGGATCTGTTTATACGAGGAACACTTAGACGAAGTTCGTTTAAGCGGGGACGCGTTTAAACGCAAGGCTACTCTATCCCACGGCCGGGGAACTTTCCTTTTCCCGGCCCGCGGAAATGCAAATGCTCCCCCCCCCCGTTTGAGCTCTGAAACGCGGGGAAAAAATTAATTTAAGCAAAATTCCGGCTTAATTCCCGTCTAGCGGAGCGCCGCGCCGGGCTCGTGTATGCGTCTCTCCGCTCGTGCGATCTCTAACAAAATGAAGTCGAACGACACCGTCGAGACTCCGCTCGTGCCTCTCTCTGTCTCTGTCTCGCTCTCCCTCTCGACGTCTCCTACCGTCGCCGTCTATATCTGTGTGAAGAGACTGGAGGCCCGCAAGCGGTAAATTAATTCGAACGACAAGCGCAGTCGGCGCTTCCACTCGCGCCGAATAAACATCAGGGCCAGAAGTTGACCAGACCGGGTGCCCATGCCGCGCTGGAGGACGCGCCATATCTGGGATCTACGTGCCCATTTCCTGTGGCCCGTATAACGTATTTGGCACCGATCCTCTCCGCCGCATCTGCATTGGACGTAGCCGGCGTTGCGCCGGACGGATTATAGCGGCGTATATCCCGTCGATCGCAAATTGCGCGATCCTATCTGGATCGACGAGGGTGTTTATCCCCGCTCGAGCTTTTCTTTCCTCCAGCCATCTCTGGCTGTCCGTCTGCCCGTGCGTTTATTCGTTCGTTCGCCCGTCATTGATAATCTCCGAAAGTCCTCGAGATTCCCCGAGAGTAGAAAAATTAATAGAGCTCTCTGGTAAGGGCCTGATTATGTTTCCTTAACGTTAATCGGGTCCTAGTAGGGATAGAAAGATAAGGGCCCTACAAGATGTGTAACAAATTATTTAATGGGTTCTTATAAGGCAATATTATGAGGGCCTTGTAAGGCAATATCAACCGGGACTTATGAGGAAATATTTTTATTATTGCTGGAGTAAAAATATTCGTTCTTTTCGCTCCAAGACATTTAGAATGTAATTTATTTACTTCTTTATAATCTTGTTAGTATACAGCGAGAATTTTTTATTTTAAAAATATAGCGTACTTTACAATAAAATATAGCATTTTCTACACATAAAAATCCTGCTACTGTTTTCATTAAAGTTTGCTGCATTTCAAAACGAAGGCAATATTAGAAAAATCCTTGGAAGAGATTAATGAATATGGCAACTAATAAAACTAATAAAATTTGTTTTTAATCGCGGTATAATTAAAAAATCTTTAAAAGAACCAGATGGAACGTACCTACTAAAACAATACTAAAGTATGACAATTTTATTACACGATTCAAATCTTAATAATTTTCTATAACAAAATTCGATTTTTTATATCTCAAGTATCTTTAAAAAATCCTGCTAAGGCCTACATCAGTTTTCCATGTTAAAACGTTATTTCGTAAAATCTAAAGCATTCCTAAAATATCCTTCTAAGGGTCTTCTCAGTTTTTTTCTATTAAAGCCTTATTTATTAAATCTAAAGCATAAATCCTTCCAAGGCCTTCATTAATTTTTCTTATCAAAGCCTTGTTTCATAAAATCTAAGGTCTCCCTAAAAAATTCACCTCCTGATGTGATAATAATGAGACATCCCTTTTTAGGGCATCCTATTTTCAACCTTATCTTCATGGGCCTTATGCTTCATGAAGATGGGTCCTAACAAACTTTTGCTCGGGATCTTTCCGACAGCCGTGTTGCAAATATTCTAATAATGTGCACAGGTTGTTCCATTGTGAAAAAAATTTTTGACAATTTTCCCTTACAAGGATGTTCGGAAATGCCATTGTTTTAATCATTTTTTGATCTCTCGCTCTCTTTCTCTCTTCTTGTGTGCTCTGCGTCTCGTATATTTCTCTTCCCGCTCTGCTTCTTCCTTTGCTCCAGTCATATTTACTATACTGGAGGGACGGTTCACATAAATAAATGAATAAATAAATTATTTACAAGGACTTGTCAATTTTCAACGTATCTCTTTGAAGCCCTAAGCCTCAGCATGAAATTCTCTTAAGCAGTAAAGTCCACTCGAGGGATTAATCGAGGAAAATAACTTTGCTTATCCATTGGTCCATTCTCGATATTTCTTCTGAGAAAAAGTTACACATTTTCGTTAAAAAGTATCGCTATACAAATAGCAAACACGATTTACGAATTACGCATTCCTCATAACTTTTTTTTTAATATTAATACTGTCGACAAGCTTGAAGAAGAGAGAGAGAGAGAGAGAGAGAGAGAGAGAGAGAGAGAGAGAGAGGGGGGGGGATCTCGACAGGGGGTTGCGGAAATTTCGTGAATTCGTTCGCAACGCTGCTGCGTTATCGAGCTGCGTTGTCTTGCGCTTGTCGCGGCGAGGTTAAATGGCGTGGCCTGATTGCAACGGCAGATTACCGTAGGCTAACTGCGCCCGTGGATTATAATCTAAACAAGGTGTATCATTAATTTTAGTACGTGTGGTGGGTGCCTCTCAGTGCCAATAAACATCAGAGACAGCGGCCGGGCCCGCGGCAGTGCAGCTCCTGACGCACTTTGGGCGCCGGCACATTCGAGATATACGTCCGCCAGTCCGTGTAATATATTTAGTATCACACGGGTATCCGCCGCAGATGTTGCCGTCGCGCGGTCCACGGCTCGGACTTTGGGTCAAGCGTCCGTTCATTATTTCACAACTAGCTCATGTTAATTTCGAACGAATGCGAGCTTGAATATTTCGTGCGCGCGCTCCGCTGAGGGCGCTCTTCCGGGCGATTTAGGGGCAGCTTTTGGCTGCGACGCGCCGTCGACTCGGCGCGGATATATCAAGCCGGCCGGTGCGAAATTAACGAATTTTCGGCGCATCGCGAAGCGCCGCCGGCGTCCCCGGATCCTTCGCTCGATTATTCGATCGGGAAAAGTCGCCGCTCTCCGCTGGCGTCGTCGACGAACCTTTCCCCTGCGGTCGCACGTGGAAATGCGGGTAATTACATAGGAAAGCTTGCACACGCATCTTGCTTCTCTTTTGCTCAAGGCTGTGTTACAAAGGGTGGAAATTCCGAATTACCCGTGCTTTAAAATACGCGGGGGTCGCGAGTGGTTTGTATCAGGGGTGTGATCTAGGTTTGGAGGTTTCTTTTCTCAAAAACTGATTTCCTTAACCCTTTAACGCCTACTGGTAACTATAGTTACCAGAAACGCCTTTAAGAATCCATGACTTAGTCGAGAAAGGAGATATTTTCGTTTTCTTTGCACCACCGTAAAGATGAATTCTTCTTCTAAAAAGTGGTATATAGATTGTATTAGTATTCGGTTTAGTCTGGATTTTAGCTCAGTTTTAATGATAACATGTTTCGTCAAATTCCAAGTAGGCATAGTTAGCATTGTTACTGACATCTAGAAGTGCACTGTAAATGAATAGATTGGTATCTGTTATAATTTTATATATTTTATGTATTTGGAAGCTTTTTCAGATGCAAAACTCAGATGTGAAATTAAAAGAATACAGAAATTCAAAATGGCGAATCCAATATGGTGGACACGAAAATAAAAAGATCAACCTATTTTCGTGAAACCTACAGTTGACCTACAGTTTTTCATGCGGTGAAAAATGAAGGGACGATTGACTATCTAAATGGTGATCTATAAGATATTCTTCTGAAATAGTAAGCTTGATGCTTTGAATGATAAACTTCGCTCACAAATACAGTAAAGTTTCAGCTCAAAAATGTCAAGCTGACTATCAGAGTTATGTCGTATAGATTACGCTTCATTTTTTTCTGTATAGGTTGTTCATTTCGTATACGCTTTTAGGATCCGAGTCATATTTACCAATAAACAAAAAACAAGCGATAAAAAGAACCAATATAAAATTCTCATATTTCTTTTGGTTATCGCTACTTATAGTCTCAGTTCAAAAAAACCCAAATTTTATTCTTAAAACACTAATAAAAACGTCGGGCATTAAAGGGTTAAACAAGATAATGAACAAATATCTTAATCAAAACATTTTCCTTCTTTTTCTACAACCTTTTCCCATCTTCCTGGCAAGAGATAGATTCCACGACGATAAAAAGATTCTTCTTTGGAGTTGATTCAATTTTCAATAAATTTTCGTACTTGTTCGAAGTTATGAAAATGTGTATTTTCTAGAGCATGTCGCATCAACCGGAACAAAGTGATAATCGGATGGAGCAATGTCTGGAGAATACGCGGAGTGCGCTAAGGCTTGTCATTCCAGCTCTAACAGCGTTTGCTTCATTAATAATGCAACATGAGGTCGAGTGATGTCGCGAAGAAGGACTTCATTTTGCGTCGTTTACTCGCAATCGACGATCGTTTTTGGTCCAATGCTCGCTTCAGTTTGTATAATTGTTGTCAATAACTGCGGTGACAGTTTCATTCGGATTTAATAGTTCATAATACACAATACCTTCTTGATCCCGCCAAATACACAGCCGCGATACCTTTGAATAGTGAATATTGCGTATCGATGTGGATGTTGCTGGTTGGTCTGGATCAACCCATGACTTTTTTCGTTTGGGATTATCGAAATAGATCCACTTTTCATCCCCAGTAACAATTCGATACAAAGAACTCTTCATTTTTTGTCTTCATTTTTGGCGATCAGCGAAATGCAAATGTTCAACCTGTTCGCAATGGCATTTTCCGATAATTGATGTGGAATCCATTTTCCTTCTTTGTGAATCTTTCCCATATCATGTAAACGTTTAGTAACTGTTGTACGATCAATATTTAATGCTCTGGCAAATTCTGAACTGGATTGTGCTGGATTTTCGTCCAATAATGCTTGCAAATCTGCATTTTCAAGCTTTTTTGCTTGTCTCGAGCGACCTTTGTCGTTAACATTGAAATCACCACTTTTACATCGTCTAAACCAACATTTACGTGTCCTAATTGATGGAGCAACATCATCATAAGTTTGTATCAGAATTCTATGACTTGGAGCCGTCGTTTTCTTCTGATTAAAAAAACAAAAGCAACGCATGTCGAAAATGCTCCTTAGGAAACTTCACTTTTAAGACTGTATTAACACGATTTCTATCGCGTCTATTGTTAATAAATGACTAAATATCATGGATTAATATTAAAGTATTACGAAAGAATAGCTGTGATTAGAATGTCTTCGACAAAACTGATATTATCTTACTATACTATCTTTCGCAAAATCCTTAAAACTAAATCACATTCCTAATAAAATATTGAAGGATCGCAGTTTTGTCGTTCGGTGTGCTGAAAAGTTGCTATCATTTCGTTCTCTTGTTCTGTTTTTCCTCATCTACGTTGCTTGTGTTCACACATGAGCTAATTTTTGAAATCGCATCTTGAAGGACCACCACCAGGAGACTTCCACGCAGGCTTTCAGTTGAGATGTGCAACGAAATTCGTTGCACATCAAAGAAATATTTTAACACCAAGTTGGTGTTAAGCCCAAGCGTCTTTGCGTAAGAATCCTTCATTCTCTCCTTTTCCAGGAGAATCTTTCATTTTAGAGTACATAGGACGGTCTCTCATTAATTTATCAAGACGAAGGAGCATTTTCGACAGGCTCTTTTTCTCGTGAACTGAAATATATTTCAAGAGACCGCCGCGCGTAAATGTGAAAAATACACAAACAAAGAAAAGCATACGTTCGGAGCAACAGATCGTTAATGAAAAATTGCCGAGCTTAAAAAAGAAATGATACATCTCAGAAATTACACGCAGCCTCCGCCACAGTTGCAAAATAAAGATTTCTCGGGGCTTCACTTTTTACAACATGCAACATCAGAATCAAAGAAATGCGAAATATGCAATTTTTTTTATATAATTAGCCAAGTATGTTTCTCTCCAACGCGTTGCGCTATTTGAGGGAGGAAAAGCTGCTCGCGTTCACCGGCGCTTTGTAACGATTTAAAAGCGCAGTGCATTCGTCTGGCGGACGAGAAGGGAGAAAGAAAACATCACGATTTTCCGCGGGGACGGAAGCCGTATTGGTTTACGCGGCTCCAGCACGGGCGATTTACCGGGCGTATCACTTAATTTCGCAACGGCTTAATAATTGACGGTTGGATAATCGATGGTTACGCGCGATGGAATATGGTGCGCGGGTATCTATCGGTGGAATTATGTCAAGATCGAGTACGGCCGAGGTTAAATCGGATTTATAGCATCGGGCCGATTGTACGAGCGGTTAATCGGTACATCAATCACGGAAAAAGGAAAGAGCAATTACCTCGCGTTGCGCGCAAGCTATTAAGTTTTTATCACGATGTTCTTTAGCTACCGAGAGTAGCTACTCGGGATCAAAGCCTAATGTATGTACACGTCGGTTCATTCGCGGCGGGATTCAATCGTTATCACTTACTATCGATTTAACCGGCGACATACTTAATCTCTTGACTACCGCGGCGACATACGCCCGTCCCGGCTGAGATTCAGTGGTACATTATTGCGTATATTTATTCGCTTGAAAAATCACTAGGTCTAGCAGTTAATTTTTCCCGATGAAATTTGCACACAGTTCGGAGGAAATTTTGAAATTGAAATTGAAAATCCTCCCGCTCTTTTGCGGTTTTAAGTGTTGACATTTAACTCCTCGAAATGACACGTGGTTTAGTGGTTCGATGCACATAACCTCAAATAATCAGAATGTGTTCACGATGGCTATTAATAGAGAACATGTTCGATACGCGATGTATTTCGTACTTCACTTAACCCTTTGAGGCATAGTAGTAAGTATACTTGCTACCTGTTTATTCTCACATTTTCATGAAATATTTCATATTTGAGGGATTCTTCTTCTTCGGGTTCTTTGCGTTTTTTAGCTTCTTATATGATATGGGAACATGCATGGAAGGTTGAAAAGTGTTTTGTACAAGTTGTCCATTTATTATAAATAAACAAAGTGTGAAAAATATACATTTTTACAGAAAAAAATAATTTTCCACGAACTATGAATGAATTTTTTGCAAAAAATCGAGATTTGAGGGCTTCTTGGGTCGCTGATTACGAATCTGAGGTCCGAATTCTAAAATTTCCCGCCATCTTGAATTTGCTATCTTTAATTTTGAAAATCTGATAACAGATTTGTAATCAGCGACCCCAAAAACCCCACAATATCCATTGTCATCGAAATTATCGCGATTTTTCATATTTGTGGCCGCCATCTCGGATCCGCCATCTTGAATTTCGAAAATCTGATAACGGATTCGTTATCAGCGACCCCAGAAATACCGCCATATATAAATTTTCATGTGATTCGGATTTTCTGAAAAATACGTGCCTCAAAGGGTTAAACAAAGACGCTTTTGAAATAGCCAAAATGGTTTGAACGTTTTCGAAGCGGTGATTTTGGTCTTCGCGACCAACTGCGTCCCGATCGGCCAAAAAGATTTGAAGACGAGGAGTTGCAAAATGTACTGAATGAAAATACGGCACAAACACAACAAGAACTTGCGTAAAAGCTGGGAGTAAGCCAGAAAGTTATTATCTTTCCCAGGACTCTTGAGTCCTCGTGTGATGCGATAAATCTGTATTTTGTGCATTTTGCGCGACAAGTTGCTATTAAGAAATGAAATTTACGCAATCATTAAAAGCCTGCTCTAGAAAAGGACGATTGAACGGACTTGATAAAACTGATGACATTTTTGAGAAACAACTGAACTCCTCTCGAAATATTCCGTCTAAAATTCCGAAATTTATTATTACAATTTTGGATGTTGAATTAAGAATGTTAAATTCCTCTAGGAATTTCTCTCTGATATCCCCGGAACTAGTCATTATTTGTTCATCTAAAGATATGTTATTGAGACAGATAAATTTACGTCTTTCTTCAGGAAGACTCTCGAGCTGCCCAGATTGCAATTATTTCCTTTTATCCGCATCTCGCACATAGCGCGCACAATAAGCTATTATTAAGAAACGACGACTGCCGCCGGTCATTAGAAAGTATATTCGAGAGAGAAGAGGTGTGAATAGGCTCGATAAAATATCACGGCATTCTTGACGAATGGCAGACGAATGGCTTCTCCCCGAAGAGAGGACTGCGCTTAACACGCTGACGACATTCGACTGCTTCTTCCAGCACTCGCCTGAGGGAAGTCGCTTGACACGCGAGAGCAGCGTTCAATTCCTCCGTCCGCCATTCACTCGGGAGCGGCGTGGATTTGATAAACGCTATGGCGCTCGCTATTTAGACTCGCCGTGCGCGCTGCACAACGCGGAATATCGCGCGCAATAAATCGCGACGCCGCACGGGGGTGAAATATTCGCAAAAAACGCGATCGCGTCTCCTCTATTTACTGCTATCGGATAAACATTCGGGCAAGAATCTGACAGGTCGGACGTCGGATGGCGTCGCGCTTCCGTAGCGAAGTGGCATACTCGAACTGCACTTTATTTATTTCCCGGAGCCGCGCGCGCGCGTTGTTGGCACGATGCCCCCGTTGCATCTGCGTTATTGCTCGTTGTCGGGCACAACAGATTTCGTATCGGACACCCTTCGCAATGTATCGACTGCCGCGTCAATCGCAATGAGCGTGGCCGATTTAATGGACCAGGGATGATATATGCAGCAGAAGCTCGCTGCTCTCAAATCGCGAGCGCATCTCCGGCGCGCTTAATTGTTGCGGATGTTTCTCACCCGCGAGCTCCCTCCTCCCGCCCCTGCGCAGTGTTTCGGTTGTCTGGAGTTAACCTTCTGTGACGTCATGTAACTTGGAAGTCACGTACCGATGTGTCGATATTTTTAAGTCGAATTATACAAAGTGTTTGAAAAGAAGGGTTAAGGGCAGACGGTACTTACTTAGGAAATGAAGAAAAAAGCTTCCGGATAAGCGCGTGGGTCGAAAAATGTGTGTCGTCGACGTTGTGGACAATTATTTATTTTCATTTTAAAGCGAATGACCCACTCACTTCCGGCGCTTGCAAAGTTTACAGAAGATTTTCTACGTGTCTTCCGCCTATTTCTGCACCTCGAATATCTTTGAACCATCGAATTGTGAACTCTTTCAAAAATTCCCGGTTTTGTTTCAACTATTTGACAGGCATTCTGCGTTCTCCGATGTAATTCGTCCAACATTTAAGGAGGTCCTTCGGATTGAAAGATGGATTGGACTCCTCATGACCTCCTCGCTCTCCTGATTCAAATCCTCCGTACTTTTTTTATGAGGATTTCTTAGGAGCATGGTGTACTCTTTACCGATAAATGACACGGACGAATTACATCGGAGAATACAAAATGTCTGTCGAGTAAAACAAAGCCGAGAATTTTTGAAAAAGTTCGCAATTCAATTTTTTGAAATGAAAAATTAATTTTTTATTTTCTTTTTTTAAATAAAATCTTCTTTAAATAAAATTGTGAATTAACTGTTAACTTATATCTGTAAAAATTATCAATATAATAATATATAATAATTGTTAAAATTATTTGTTAATTTATATTTTATTCTAGAGATTAACATTTCACGTCGCAAAATTTTTTTCACACTCACGAAAAAAGAATTGAATTATAAAGGATCAACTCGCGTTCTCCCTCGCTCGTTACTCTCGTTTACTCTCGAGTTGCTCTCGCGACTTCGCGAGAGTTGACTGGATCCGCCTGGTTCGATCGAGACATCTTGCCGTGTAATATTGCAAGCTCCAAGGTTTTCGAAGGTAATTGAAGCCCAGAGTGTTAATAAACTCTAATCTCTCCTTCTCCTTCTCTCTTGGTCTCTACGCTCGACCACCGCGACAATCAGTCGCGAGAACGAGCAAGAATCGAGAAATGTCCGCCGACGAATTTCAACGAAGAAAGAACAAGACGCACAGAGGCAGCCGCGGTAGCCCCGGAAGCTATTCTCGGAACTCTCGAGAACTCTCCGTGCGCGCGCGTAAGAGAGAAAAGAGAGAGAGAGAGAGAGAGAGAGCTATTTCGAAACTCCGTCCGCCGGAGTGCACCTCCGCGAAAACCTCCGTCGTGCCTTAAACGTTCACGCTTAAGTGCATAAAATATAGCCGAAAATGCGAATGGCGTGTCTCTCGTGGCTCTCTTTCTCGCGAAAGAAATCCTCCATTTCACTCGCGCGCGCGCGCGCTCCGGTTCCCTCCGCGAGGCGAGCACTTCGGCGGAAGTTCCCTCTCGGGCCAAAGTTGAAGTCACTCACCGATTGGCACGTTGACAGCGAAGAGAACGACAAGGGCGCGATGGCAGAGCATTGTGCGCTGCGGTGAGAAAGAGAGAGCCGAGAGAATCGTCCGTCTCGATGGCGGCTCGCAGGCTGCTCCCTTTATCTACTTAACCCCGTCATCTTCTGCGCGTTCCTCCGTTTCCGGTGCTCTGACGCATAGCATGCCTGAAACAATCGCGGAGTTCGATCATTTGCTCGATCGGCCAGTCGTCGCGCACCGTTGTTCGCCGGAACGACCGCTTTATCGTCCGTTTCCAGCGAACGAACTTTCGGGCTCGTCACCGCGGAGCTTTGCATCTCTCTCTCTCTCTCTCTCTCTCTCTCTCTCTCAGCGTCGCCGTCGCGCGCGCGCGCTCTCCGCGTCCCTCTCCGCTCGAGCGTATCGCTTCGCTTCGTGACTCTCATTGATCGTATCGGCGATGAACTTCGCCGAGAGGGGGAGAGAGAGAGAGAGAGAGAGAGAGAGAGAGAGAGAACCGCGCTGCCGTTAATTTCACCGTCTCCGAATAAAAAATTACCTCGGCGTTCTCTTCGCGCGCCATTACGGTCTCACCGCGCGGTTACCGATCGTCGCGATCGCTTCTTCGCGCACGAGAGAGTCGGACGTTCGCGCGCCCCGTCGACGAAGAGACGACGTTGATTGTCGTCGGCGATTCGTCGGCTCGTTTCACTCGGTCGTACTTGCATCGCGTGGCTCAATGTGCCTAGCGTACTACTTTGATCGTGACGATGACGACGATGAAAACTTTGATCGGTGCTTACTCTCTGAAGACGTGAACTTAAGTGCCACGAAGATATAAATGTAAGATAACGTAGAGATGAAGTATCAGGTGATAAGTCTGATGGAATAACGCGCGAATCAGCGAGGAGTTTCAACGGAGGACACTCCGTGTAAGTTTGGTTTTTATCGGAACTTTTGTTGTACGCTGACGGGTGATTTTCGTCGAAGATAACGACGAGACGAGTCAGGTAAATGAGGAGAATTGTATAAAGATAATCCGCAAAAGACGAGGTTGTATATATAGGGTGTCCCATTTTAAGTGTCGTCGGCACGTATCTCGAAAAATATAAAAGATACGGACAAACGTTTCAGACCAAAGCTGTTTGGTTTGGTTTGAAGGGGACAGCGATATTATTTTGCTTACAAATGGCGCCATTTTCGAGAAATTCCCTCAACATCACTTTTCTTAAACGGAAGCCCCAATTTGTTATTGCGTCATCTTCTCCTACCAATTAATTCGAACAACTTTTGTCTGTAAATTTTTTTATTTGCCTGATACTTTCTGAAATATTAAAAAAAAACTTGATGAGTTTTTTCAATATCTAGCTGACAATATCTCGCTAACTATTTGTCGGAAGAAAAAGTGGCAGACCTTTTTACTCTAATTCTGTCTGAAGAATATATTGTTACAATAGTGCCCTAACTTCAGTTAACTTTTCGGTAACTTGATAATTTGGAAATTTCCACAGGTCAGTTTTTCCGTATCTTTTATTTTTATCGAGATATTTACCTGCGGCATTTAAAATGGGACACTCTGTATAGCATGAAAGATAATGTATGATTTATTATAATGTAATTCATTACGATATAAGATGCGAATCGTAAGTTTCTCTCATTTTCGAGATTACCGGCCCCAAGCTGTCTACCTAAATATATTTCAGAGTGATAAGAGAAACATTTTAGATAAAAGACATTTCAGAGGTTAGATTTCACGAATTAATGATACCACGGTGATGATTCATCTCATGTCCGTATTGAATTTTCATTAATGATTACGTTTCTTCTACACTTGTTCATTGCCTCGCACATACAGGGTGACCCATTCTAAGGGCCCGCCTAAAATATTCCGAGACAAATGCATTGTTCCTCCGACCAAACACATTGTTTGCTCGGTCTTAAGGGGACAATAAAACAACGACCTTGTGTGCAGACTTTTATCTGAAACATTTTGTCGAGCAATGTACTTCTTCGGGGATATTTCAGGTGGGTATCTACAATGTATCACCCTGTCTATATCGCTGTTGGCCTTATCTCCTATAATTCTGGATGTCGCGGAAAGAAAAGAGACGTGCTCCGCGGATCTGTTCCTCTTTTTGCCCCCCTCCCTTCCCCCGTCAAAGGAGCACGCGTGCGAGCCCGAAAGCGCACGTCTCGCTTTAGCATCGCGTTAATACAGTTTCATGTTCGATGAAGCTCAAATAACGTCACTCCCATTAACCGCGCCATTACGATACTATTTTACGGCGGGCGTTTTACAAAGTAATAAACGTCGCGCTAAATTTAATTACGCCGCCGTCGCAATTTTGATAAGTGGGGCACCTCTGTCAGTCGGAATAAGTTATTTTCGCGAATTTATAAATTATCATGAGCGCTCGCTAGAATTTACGGGGGGTAGGCGAGAGAGAGAGAGAGAGAGAGAGAGAGAGAGAGAGAGAGAGAGAGAGAGAGAGAGAGCGCGACTACGAGAATGCAAATAGCGCGTTTGTCACGTTTATGTAAGTACGTTGTCGCGTATATTCGGCGATAAATTGCTTCTAATGCATTTCCGCTTCAGACGATTTCTGTCGCCGCGAGTGAAATTAATCACGCGTGTCCGTCGTCCATTATTTTACGAGTCGCGCGCGCGCGCGCGCGCGCTACACACTCGGCGTGTTACACGCTCGGCGAAGTCGGCGATTTTATAAATCCCGCGGACACGCGCCGTAAGTTCCGCGCGCGCGCGCGTTTGTTACACGCCGCGAGCGAGCGCGCTGATACGGCCGGCGATGATTCGCGACGTGCTTCCGTTCATTATGCACGTGGCCGTTAAGCGGCGATAAACCGCCATTAATGCGACGCGGTTCTCGCTCGCTGGAAAATCCGGTCGTCGATCGCCATGAAATAATCAGAGCGCAACGTCCGGGACAATCGTCGATTGTCGTGTATTAATGACTGCGGGCGCGATGATTAAAATCGCAATTAAATGCACGTGCCGTAAGCGACGTCTCGGCGCTTATCCTCGATTTACGGCGCGGCGCGGACTTGTGGAACGGACGCGTGCGAGGCTTGAACGAAGCGCGGAAGATGTTACTCTTCTACGTATCGTAAGGATGACGCCAGGATTGGTGAGAAACATGTTTAAGATGAAAACGCACAGAAACGTTACGTGTTTTTTGTTTAAAACTGTTTTTACGTTTTAAACATGTTTCAAACGTATAAGGGCACTTGATTTTAGTACCGTTTGAATATTTGGCTTTTGATGCGGTTTGGAGCGGTCGGTGTTTTAATAAGAAAACTTTGTTCCTAGGAATTCATGAAAGATAATTTATTTTGCTGAACCACCGATTGTGTTCCGAGCCGCATCAAAAGAGAGTTTTCAAATTATTTCATTTAAATAAATTATGACATGTGTATATATATATGTATAAAATGTGATTTATTAAGTAAATATAGATATAATTTATAGAGGAGAAAGTGGTATTATGGCCACTCTCAATATCTGCGTTATTAGATAGCGCATTCCAATGATTATTTGCGGAATCATTTGTTTAGTAGTTCTCCGTTAGCGCAGTGACGCTAATATATCAATGCACAATAGCTAGCACTTTTTTTAACGCATTTTTATTTTCGAGCAATTCGAAATGTTTTTCACGGTACATTTTAGCATTTAATTTGACATGTTTCCTCATTATTTTTGAACTCGAGCGTGTTATCACACGAATATATGTGCAATTGAGTATTTTGTTTGTTACTTGACACTTTACATTCGGCTGTACACTTTCAAGTTATGCAAAGTTAAACGAAATAGCATAACATTTTGCTAACGTGGCCCCGTAAGAATGCTGACAAATCCTTTTTCGAGATTTTTATACCAAAGTAATTGTTTGATAAGTCGATTCTAATATGCAGTCCATTGTTGCATTTATGTTTATACTGCTGTCTTTCTAACAGGTTGTATTTTCTAGCAAATAAATCAATATCCATATTAAAAATTCGCAATTGTATTTATTATTATTCCCTTTTTAAGAGTTTAATTTGAATAAATATATAATTTCGTAACTAGATGCTTTGTATTATTTTAAACAAAATCAATTTTTTGTATCAGTTTTAGTGGAAGGCCACATTACTATCCCATTTTCTCCCCGACCCATTATGTTGTGTTGCCACATTTTTATAAATTCGGATTTTATAACATCCGAAGCAATAAACATTACATAAATTTGAGTCTATAATCGACACTGTGACAAATGTAATCACTCAGTTCTCACTTTAAAATACTGATTATTGACAAAGTTATTGTACAAAATGTGAATGGGGGGCCATACAATACTACCTTCTCCTCTACATATAATAATTATCTTTTTTAATAATTGTTTTAACAATTGTTTTAATTGTTTTAATAATTGCTGTTAATAATTATAATTTAATAATATATACATTTGCGTTGTATTGTATAATGTGCAAGTACATCGAAAAAGAATATATTTTGTAAGAAGATCAAATTTATATCATCAATAATTTCACGTCCAAAATTTATATTAAACGCTTAAAAACATATTTGAAAGTACGTATATGTAAAATTATCGAATGTTTAAAACAAGCCAATCCTGGATAAAATGTTTTATAAATAACATCCTAAATAATAAACATTACGTAAATTTGAGTCTATAATCGATTAAACAACACTGTGACAAATATAATCACTCAGTTCTCACTCAAAAATATTGATTATTGACAAAATTATTGTACGAAATGTGGAGGGCCATATAATACAATCTTCTCCTCTACATGTAATGATTAGTTTTTTTTTAATAAGCATGCAATAATGTATTTGCGTTGTGTTGTATAATGTGCAAGAATATGGAAAAATATACATATTGTGTGAAAAGATCAAATTTATAGAATAAAGTAAAATAAAAATTTTCGCCCCTCTCTCGTGACTCGACTCGAGCTATCGCGGTTTCTGAACGCGGCCGAATCGCGAATCTCGTCCAGGCTGATCCTGCCGCGATTATTCGGCGCTGCGATCGGCTGTATCGCGGCCGGCGTAATGAAATTCACACGCGTTACGGAGCACCGCGAGGCTGCATTATGCACGGCTATGAAAGTATGAGCAACTTTCCAGCCACGCTTTCGCTCCATAGGATGAGCCTGACTTTAGGTGCTTCCTCATAGTGTCCAAGCGCTTGTGAATTCTTGCGAATAACCGATAAACTTTGCAGGGAACAGTCGGTATCCTGCGGGCGAAATTTTCGAGCGTCTCATCCCCCTGGATAAATAACAAGTGTGAACACGCACAAAATTGAAATAAATAATTAACGAGTGACCGCTGACTGCACGTTGCACGTGAGCAGGAAACTCTCTTTACTGGGACATCACGGAACGACGAGCTGTCAAGATACCGTCGAGCGTCTGCTTTCAAATCACTTCCGCTTTCGGCATTGATCAGCAGCCGCGCGGCTGGAAACGGATGCGGCTGATCGACAATCTTTGCTGGCCTGTCCACCTATTTCTATCAACGTCCGTTACCAGGTACGTAAATATGAAACCGGAATTTTTATATAGAAAATACACGTTTATTGTATGAAAATGACAAAAAATATTTGATTCGAAGTATTGCCCATCGCTAGCTATACATTTTTCCCACCTGTTTGACAATTTGTGGATGCCACGCCAAAAAAACTGTTGCTCTTTTGAGGCAAACCAGTCATCGAGCCATTTTCGTACATTTTCGTAAGAGGTGAAGCGCTGCTCAGCAAGTGCGTGTCCCATGCAGTGCGTGTCGATGCAAATAAGTAGTAATCGGACGGAGCCAAGTCTAGTGAGTAAGCCGCATGCGAAAGTATTTCCCAACTAAACGCCTCAATCGTTTCCTCGACCAGTTTGGCTGTGTGTGATGGTGCATTATCATGAAGCAAAATCACTTTGTGTTGCCTTTTTTGATATTCTGATCGTTTTTCACGCAAAGCTTGATTCGAATCGATCATTTGTTGTCGGTAGCGTTCAGTATGAACAGTTTCGCCAGGTTTTAGCAGCTCATAATAGATCACACCCTTCTGATCCTATCAAACACAGAGCATTGTCTTCCGTCCATAGCGATTTGGCCTTGCAATCGATGTTGATGGTTCGCCTGGAGTTACCTGGATGATCCTTTACGCTTAGGATTCTCAAAATATATCCACTTTTCATCGCCAGTCACAATTCGATGGAGAAATGACTTTCTCTTGTACCTGGCGATCAGCATTTCGCAAGTGGTTTTTCGGTTTTCCTGCTGTCTTTCATTCAGTTCATGTGGAACCCATTTTCCCATCTTCTGGATCTTTCCCATGGCTTTCAAACGTATGGAGACGGCTTCTCGTGTCACATTTAATTGATCCGCGAGTTGTTGTTGCGTTTCAGCGTCATCCTCATCCAACAATGCTTGCAATTCGCAGTCTTCAAACTTTTTCGGTGGTCTTCCACATTTCTCACGTAAAAATCGCCACGTTTGAATTTTTTAAACCACTCAAAGCACTGTGATTTACCAAGAGCTCACCGTAAGCTTCGACAAGCATTCGATGCGATTCTGCAGCAGTTTTCTTCAAACGGTAACAGAAAATCAATGCTGTCCGCGAATCGTAGCTTCCAGGCACAAAATTCGACATGTTCAATGCTATTACAAACTATGCTGTTGCATGAAACTTGTATTGTTGTGAGTTGAAAATCTTTGTCAGCTGTCACCAAATGGAAATGGCGCCAATGACGCGGTTTGACGGTAACTACATTGACAGCTAGGGCCATCTATGGGCAAATTCCGGTTTCATATTTACAGACCTGGTAAACCTTAACTCGAGCTTCAACTCCATTCAGACTTAAAGTCGGATTAAGTCAACGTCGACAGAAACGGGCATTAGTCGGACAAGCTAATACGGTACTTCCTCATTGTGCGAATGTTAACATCTTCCAGGAAAATTCCCCATCGTGCAGCAGTGCACGCAGACACCTAAATCGAGAGACACCCTGTATATTTATAGACAGAACCCGCTCCTCCTCCCCCCCTTCTCTCCCTCTCTCTCTCTCTCTCTCGTTCTCTCCTCCGACAAATTTCATTAATCGCAGCTCGACTCGCTCGTCGGCGCACAGGAATATCTCTCCGCGCTCGCGTTTCATAACCGTCTACTTGCCGTTCATCATCGTTTAATACCGCACATTAATCGAACTAAAACATACCGGGGCCGCCGTTCCATCGCGTTCCGTTTGTTTCCGTTTCATCAGCGAGCGAAGAATAATACGTTAACAATGAACGAGCGGGCAACTCGATTATCGACGCTTGCAAGTTTAAAGCAAACACACGATCCGAGTCGCGGCAGGGGGGAGGGGCGGAGGGACGCGCGGTTTCGCCGACGACGACGACGACGACGAGGTCGACGTCGACGTCGGGCAGGCCGAAGCGCGAGAGAGCTTCGCGAGGCCGCAGCTCGTTCGCGAGCAATCTGCGACGCGGCGACGCCAATGGCGGCCGCGGCGCGGCGAGTCGCGTCGGCTGGTGAAAAAAGTGGCCGATGGGGTTGACGTTAATTTGCATTCGCGCGTATATATGCGGCACACGCGCGCGTTATCTCGCAAAACGCCGCCACGCTAACACGCCGGCGCGCTTCCGGCGCGGGACGCGTCGATCGGCTTCTCGCGGAGCGTTCTTTCGCCCGAGGGCGAGAGAGAGAGAGAGAGAGAAAGGGCGAGAGGGAGGGCGCCCGTCCGGTGCTTCGTGTCGCGGCAAAATCGCGCGGCGTAATATTCACGACTGCAATACCGCGAGATTGCTCGTTGCGACGGCATGCGCGACGAAAGAAGAGAAATAAAATGAAGGGAGTTCAAGGCGGTTTGCTCTTGTCTCGGTCGGGTCGTTAATTAAGTGTCTCATCTCTCCTCCGTATCACGATACGATTAATTCCTTTTACCGCTGATCCTTTCGCCGCGGCCGCGAGTGTAAAACGCGGGGCGCTTCAAAGAGCGAGGAATATTCCGCCGATGCGAGCTCTCGAGAGAGCGGTATTTTCATGCGCGACGGAAAATTAACAGTTAGGGCATTTTTTGCTCGTTAATTAAGTATCGTCTCTCTCTATCTCTCTTTCTTTCTTTCTCTCTCTTGTAACGCGATTAATTTCACTTTTCGCCGGTTTTTCCGCCACTACGAGTGTGAGACGCGTTTTGAAGGAATGACGAGTATTCCGCTGGTGTGAGCTCCTCGGAGCGGTGAAAATATGCGCGAAGAATAGGTTACCGCTAGGAAATTTTCAAATAGTTCATGAAGTATCGTGTCTCTTTTGTACGGTACGCGATCGACTTTGCTTCTCGCGTCTGCTTTTTTTAGAGGTGCTTTTAGGGCAGAGAATGTTATGCGATGTAATGTACGCGTAATAATAACAAAATTTATAAGACTTGTGTATTGTGCGACCGGAATATACTCATACTGAAGCCAAAATTTATACATGCCAGTTAATAATAAATTAAATATGTTTTCCAATCTGATAGTATATATATATATTTACCATACATATAGGCAAATATTGGAGAAACGAAAAAAACAATATACCGATACATTTATTTTTCTGTTGGTATTTATAAAGAATTTAAAGAACCTTTCAAAATTTGTTAGGGGTTAAAGTGGTGCAAAATGTGAAAGGAAAAATATGTCCGTAAGTATGTGGGAATTTCTTTCCCCGCGTATTTTTCAGAGCTATTGACAAAGTCCGATACATTTCTGAAAAAATTACACTGCTACGTGCAACTCAATTTTTCCACCTCTCCAAACTTTTTCTATACTTTCTCGAAATTTTTCCTTTACCATACCATAACATGTTCACTGAGAAGGAAGGTTTTGTCGGGTTAAGAAAAACACCAGTAACCGCAACAAATGTGGGACAGCAAATGGCTCCGTTGTGGTAATAAATGATTTGTTGCTCTAACTAATAATTTTATAACGGGAACAAATTGCTATGTTAATCTAACAAATCATTTCTAATCATCATTCAAAACTTTTGGTTTGTTTGTAATACAGAAGATGAGCAAAGATTAGAAATTATGTGTAAGTAAATCAGAGTTGTATATTAATCCTTCTTCGCCAAATAAACACACAAATTTTCAAGTTATCAAATTAAAAGAGCCTCTAGATATGATCATGTCCAATCATTAATAACTTAATAACTATTGCGACTTTTGCAAATTGATACTTGACTTTTCTCCTCAGTTTGATCTGATTAATCTTCACAATTTTTTGTTTCCAAACGATCCCGGACACCCTGTATATCACGTTATTACGGCGTTACTATTCTTTTTACTAGAAGCTGTGCATCCAACAAGCATATACGATTTGCCTCTTCAGCAATGTATATTTGTTAAAATTATAAATAAAGAAAAATGATTGGTTGCAGTAACTGTTCGACTTGTTCCCCCCCGTTCAATTATCAAACAGCAAACCTTCATCAGTTGCGACGACAGAAATCTTTTCCTCAATGTCCTAACCGCGTAAGACCGCGTCATGCTATTTCCTCCGTTATTTACATCTTGGAGATCAAATCTTCCGCGTACATCGTCGTCGAACAGGTAAAGGTATGAGCGGACGGATAATAACGGTTACGAGTATAACTTCTGGATCGTTAATTGGCTATCGCCTCCTTCGCACGCAATGCGATACGATTAATTCCGCTTTCCGCTGATCCTTTCGCGAGTGCGAGCGCGGGACGCGCCTTCTGAGGGAGCGAAGGGGTTTATCGTGCCGATAAACGGCCGCACACACCGGGGATGTTACGTGCATAGATTACAGGATAAGCGAAGGGCGCTTTGATAAAGCTGGCGTGCGAGATAATGCGGCCGAGATAATTATTTTTCAGGTACGACTGTTGGTAAATCTTATTTCCTTTTCGTGATTAATTGGCGGGCCCGGGCCGCTGTGATAATGGACGCGGGAGATAGATACCGCGAGCGAGCGAGAGAGCGAGAGAGAGAGAGAGGGAAAGAGAGTGTGTGCGAGGGAGAATGAAAAACAGCTCACCGGAATAAATGTCGGCCGCGGGCCATCTTGATGCGCGTGAATGACGAGCGAGCTGATATACATGCAGATCGTTAGCGAGAAATTCTAATTATGAATTTTACTTACGCGTCGCATAATTTTCCCCTTATCTATGGAAAAGGGAGCTCTATCGATTCAACGAGTTACGGGGGTGGGAGCGGGGGAGGGGCAGGAGGGACACGAGTGTCAGAATATCGACCTCCGGCTCTCCAGCGAGAATACAACGGTTTCCGGGACGCAAGGCCGCGGAAGAGTCCTGATTCTCTCTGCCCCCCCCCCTCCCTCCCTGCCCCTCTGTAATAATCGTTCTCAGATACTTGTTGTATCGCAGCTCGTCCTACGCGCGTCGAGGGACACCATACTTGGAGACCTTATCGGCGAAGTAGCGACTTTCCTCGCGTCCCATCGGCCGCGCAGACTTACAGATGCTTTTACACGACGAAGGCTTACGTGCAAAGGTGAATTGGGTGCATTGTTCGGCGATTGTGAGCGAATCGAGAGGACGGTGAAATGTCTCAGAACGGACGCCTCGCGCTGTCAGTTGGCACGAATATTTGACCGACACAAAAGTGCCGCGGCTTGCACACGCCGGACGTGCACTCGCTTCGCTCGAGGAAATTTCAAGGGACATTGCTGCACCTTTAGATTTGGATTCAGAAGCTTGAAGAAAGCTTCTAAATCCAAATACACGTAAGCTCTGCGGAAAAGTTTCTGTTTTCATGCGTGCGGCTGCGTTTGCCATTAAATATGGTAAAACAAGGCAGCACGCATTTCTGTAAGATCTAAGATGCGCGGAAAGTCAGGTAATTCCAGAAGTTGCAACTATTAAGGTTCTTCTTCGGGGGACTTTCGCAGTGCGCATGCGCAAACGCGTGTGCAAGCGGATACGCGAAGTTCCCCGACGGGAGAATTTAGTTTTAGTCATTCTCGAAAGATACATTTTCCCGCGGGGCACAGGAATCGTTGCGCCACTCATCGAGGAAGAGTGGCGCAACTTTTAATCAGCCGACGGTACAAGAAACGTGGAAAGGGTATCGGCGTCGTGCCGCGACACGTCGTGCCCTTGACTCGAAAGTTTGATCCTATTTTCCATCTCAATATTCCATTTAATTCAGTACGAATTTAGTACCTTCAAGTCAATATAAAGTCAGCCCACTTTCGATTGTATTCAACGTTTCACTTCGCCGAGAAATCCTCTTAAGTAATATTTTAATTTTAGAACCCGGGGACTCTGATGTACAGGGTGTCCGAGATCGTTTGGAAAAGAAAAGTTGTGAAGATTGATCAGGTCAAAGTGAAAAGAAAAGTCAAGTACTATTTTGCAAAAATCGCAATAGAGTTATTAAGGTATCAATGATCGAAAGTGACCACATCTAAAGGCTCTTTTAATTGAAAATAAACTTGAAAATTTGCATACTTATTTGCAAAATGGTAAAGGATTTTTTCGGTTCAGGATGACTTAACCTAAAATTATGTGACGGTTATTGTGCCTAGCGACAGGTTTAAGATACAGAGTTTAAAGTTCAATATACTTATATCTATCGCTAGATACAATAGCCGTCACATAATTGTAGGTTAGGTCATTCTGAACAAAAATGTCCTTTATCATTTTACAAATAAGTACGCAAATTTTCGAGTTATCAATTAAAAGAACCTCTAGATGTGATCATTAATAACTATTGCGATTCTTGTAAAATATTGTTTGACTTCTTTTCTCAGTTTGATATGATTAATCTTCGTAATTTTTCGTTTCCAAAAGATCCTGGACACTCTGTACATGATTTCGTTGTCGATCAAAGATGTGCTCTTAAAAACCTACAAGTGACAAATTGCGCGTTTTCTGCCATTTCGAGATGCCGAGTAGGACTTCAGTTCCCGTACATTAATCAAATCTTCATTCATTCCTCCAGAATCCATAAATGTTGGACGCTTCAAACTGAAATTAAGACCAAAATTCCGACTCGGGTATCTTGATTTTATTTAACCTACGGCTCTGCTGAGAGCTGCTCCAAGTATCTACGAGTGACAAATTGCGCATTTTCTGCCGTTTGTAAGAGAGATGCTGTGTGCGTAAATAGAACTTTAGTTTCTATATAAATGAAACCTCTATTAATCCTCCAGAATCTATAAATGTTAGACGGCTCAAGTCAAAAATAGAAATTTTTATTCGGGTCAATGCTTCTATCGGATGTAATGTTTCGACGATTATCTCTCGAATTTCTTACTTCTCTCCTTAGGACATCTCTTTAATAGATGCACCAAGGAGAAATACAAGGGATGTACTAGGAAATCCCAAAATAACGGAATAACGAAATATCATGTCGGATAAAAGCACTGACTCGAGTCGCTCCTATTTCGCTCCTATTTTCAGCCTAAACTGCTTAATATTTATAGCTTACGGAGAATCAATGGAGGAGATTCCACTTATGTAGAAACTGAAATCCTAGCCTCTCTGCAACGTCTGCAACGGACGGAAAACGCGCAATTTGCCGCCGTGGCTCCTTTGAACCCGCAAGTATGTACCACGTTGACAAAAACATTATCTCCGCGTCGTCGCGAATTCGCGCACAAGAACACTAAAATCTGGGGCGCTCGAGGGGATGAGAGAGCAGGACACAAAGCAGGACGCAGCGGGCGAAAGTATGAAAGAGAAAATGATTAAATTCGAGGCCGCCATAGGACAGTCCTCGAGGTTCGGCTCGGCTCGGCTCGCACGGATGAGAAGCACCGATAAAAGCCACCTACGTGGCTACGGAATATGTAAGACACGCGCGCACATACGGGGCCACCCTGTCTCGTATACGGCGTGTAGGTCGGCGAATATTCGTGAATATTCAGCGGCGGCGGCGACGGCGACGGCGACGGCGACGGCGACGGCGACCTTCCCTGAGGCGGGTTTACGGCACTCGGCCTCGCTTTTACGAGTTTGTCAAGATGAAACGGCCTCTCGCGCCGAATCGGTATGTACCGTCTTGCTCGTGTCTCTCACGTCGCGCCGCCGACACGCACGGGGAAACGCTTTCTTTCTCGGCCGAGTGTCGAAGAGAAGCGGTCGGAATAAGAGAGGGACCACGAGGGCCTCTCTCGTTCCAACAAACGACGCGGCCCCGAAGATTTGCATCGGGGGCGCGAGCTGTAAGCGCGCGGGGCTTTCGAGGTCGGAGATGTAGGTTGAGATAGGTTAGTGTAATAACAGTTCGCGCTGACGGATGCGCTCATTGGCCGTACACGGAGCTTCAATGAAGCTTTAACATTTACCGGGCCGAAACCCACTGGTTTCCCCAATCGTTCTTATCTTGTCCGGACATAATGTAATGTAATGTGATATGATGTGACGTGATATGATATATGATACGTTACGTGATATACGTTAAGCTGTCAAGATGAAATATTAGCTAAATAATCAAGTCACGAAGCATGAAAGAAAAAAAAAAATGATTAATCGCCGAACGAATTATGGATGCCTTCGACGCGTATCATGTCCTTTTACTGCTCTAGAAGAAAGAAACAGCAATGGCGTGAGATGTATGTGAGATTATATTGTTAACAATTATTTTTAATAATTGTTAATATACAAATATTTGTTAGTAAAAAATTAATAAATTATTATCATAATAACGTTTTCTAGAAAAATTAATCTCTCGATTGCAATTATTTTACCATGCAGTTTTGATCGCGGAAATACTGATATTATAATAATTTGTTATAATGATATTCTGTATATATAATTTTTATCATTCAAGTTTATTGCAGCTTACAACTTTAAGAAAAAAATTATTAATCGCTGAAAAAATTATGAATGTTTTCGATGCGTATCATGTCCTTTTGCTGTTCTAAAAGAGAAAATAGCAATGGCGCGAGATGTATGTGAGATTACATTGTTAACAATTATTTTGTAATAATTGTTAATATACAAATATTTGTTAGTAAAAAATAAATAAATAATTATCATTAGCAATATTTTTTACAAAAATTAATCTCCCGACCGCATTTATTTTATCGTACAATTTTGATCGCAGAAACACTGATATTATAATATATTTATTATAATGATATTCTGTATATATAATTTTTATCACTCAAGTTTATCGCAGCTTACAACTTTAAAAAAAATTATTAATCGCTGAAAAAGTTATGAATGTTTTCGACGCTTATCATGTCCTTTTGCTGTTCTAAAAGAAGAAATAACAATGGTGCGAGATTATATTATTAACAATTATTTTTAACAATTGTTAATATATAAATATTTGTTAGTAAAAAATAAATAAATTATTATTATAGTAGCATTTCACACGAAAATTAATCTCCCGACTGCAATTATTTTACAATACAATTTTGATCGCGGAAATATTCTGATATTATAATATATTTATTACAATGATATTTTGTGTATATAATTTTTATCGTTTAATTTTATCGTAGCTTGCAACTTTCAACTTTACTCAGTCTTCGTGATGAAAAACGTTGGACATCAATAGAATTGATCATCGGCGTCGTAACTGGTGTGTCTTCTCTATTTAACAGTGATACTACTGACAGCCTAACAGTCGAGTTATTAAAAGTTATTATTTTTAATAATATTGCTACTGAATAAAGGAGATTTGCTCCAATTACGCCGCTGTATTGACCAATCTTGTCGACCCAACAGCATTTATTATTCCTTGCATACAATATATCTCATATGAATACGATATGATACGATATATCGCATATATGTGTATAGCAGATAAAATTACAAATTATAATTACGAGATGTGAATGTACGATCGGCAAGACTGGAAAGTGACTTCTGGCTCGGTGAATGCTGAAGCTTTGTTGAAGCTTCGGTGTATTATGTAGTTTGCCGATGTATCAGTGGAGTCGTGACAATTAGCTCAGAGCATATCTGTTCACGTGCATTTCAATGACACACACACACACACACGCGTGCGCGCGCATCCCGTTGAAATCCGGTTTACGCTGATTTCAATTTCTGCGACTCGCGGGCGATTGATGTTCGCGCAAGATTGACAACGACGTTTACATTAAACAGAAAGTTGGCTGAAACCCAAAATGATAATCCGCCGTTGCCGGCGCCTCCGTCGTTGGTGTTATTTCGCGGTTATAAGTTAGACAGCGCATCCCCGGGGTCATCAAATATTCGCCGAAGATACTCGCAACTACCGAACTTGTGTATCGCGCCGCCCGCATCAAATATTTCCCCGTCTCCCATTTGTGTTATTTCTCACGTCCGCCCGGCGATCGTACAAATTCACCGTGTCTCAACTTACGTTGCGCCACGAAGTTGCGGAATAACCGCGAGATTATGAGCCGCGCCTTGACCTCTTGTTCTCACGCGGTAGGACGAGTCGTCGCCGTCGTCTCGAAGAGAGCGAAAGAGAAGAGAGAGAAGAGAGAGAGAGAGAGAGAGAGAGAGAGAGCGCTCATCTGTCGCGTATTATTTATAGAAAGTGTCTGCCTCGTCTCGTCGGCGAGGTCGCAAGACGGGATCGATGCCGATAGTTCGTCGCCATATCTGAATTTAATTCGCTCGAAATAATTCCGCGTCGACTTTGCGATATTCGCCCGGCGGATCCTAATCGGCCTAATCTAATAAAACAAGGTGCGAGGTGCGGCAGGTCGCTTCTCTCTCTTTCTCTCCCTCCTTCTCTCTCTCTCTCTCTCTCTCTCTCTCCCTCTTTCACTCGTGGAAACACACCATCGGATTTGCCTGCGGCGAAGGGCGGCGCGGAGGAAGCCGGCTAAAATAAACTTGATAAATGACTTCTTTCGAAAGACGGCCTTGGCGGGGAGGGGGGAGCGGCTTCGGCCGCCGCTGAAAGGCTTAATCACGGAATTAATGAACACCGGCAACTTGCTCGCTACCGTGTCGCCTTATCGTAGATCATTATCGTTAGCCATGAAACGTCATGCTGCCGCAACGTAGCCGAGCGAGAGGCGTCTCCGTCGGGGCGGACGCGCGAGCGGGCCCGATAATTGCTAAAAAAATGACAGGGGACTCGGTGCTCTTAACGGCTGTCATCTGTCCTCATTAGCATCAAAAATACTGGCCCACTCGTCCCCTCCTCCCTCGCCCCTTGCACAAACGTCGATTTTTTGATGAATCGCGACGTGGTAGGCGATTGGAGCTTCATCGCACAGTAAAATCGCGCCTCTGATTCAAAATCACAAGCTATTAGAAATTGCAAGGAAGTATCGTTAAGTGCTTACATATAGAAACGGCTAAACAGAAAATAATCTTACATCTCACTCACATTTAAACGCTGTGCAAGCGTATAGTATTGATTCCGACGCGAACGTAGTTCATATTATTTTTTAACGCTATATTTAGTTGGTCCGCTCGAAGTCAATTCTTTTTCATTCACTTGTGAGAATTTTGTAGAGTGTAGTATTTAATGGCGTAGAACTGAGAAAGTAAACTTGAAATTATTCTAGACATTTTTATCTACGGCAACATCAAGGGAGTATGTGTGTTAATTTTCTCATTTTGTATGTGTGTGTGTGTATGTTTAATAAGCATTTTTATACATGTACGTGTTCACTTTTATTTTCTATATTTTGATTTAATAATTATGTTTTAAAATAGATTAAAGTCGTATTAATTATTATAATTGTTCAATATTTCATCCAACAGAATATAATAAAAATTTTATACTATACTGGTAGCAAGCTAGATTTGGCATGCAATAAAAAGGCGATATAATTCTTTGTTTTGCAAAGGTATATTTTTCGGAAATCTTGGAGAAAACCTCCTCATGACAAATGTTCTCTCATAGCAGACATTTCAAAGAACATCTCGCTGCGGCAGAGAGAGAGAGAGAGAGAGAGAGAGAGAGAGAATAAACCGATTTATTTATTATTGTATAAGTGAAACTGAATTCACTGAAACATCGCAGTGTTTCCCATCGAGCTCCCCAAGTTCGCTCGCGATTGGAAATCGCATTACGGCGATGTAAAGTCGCGCGCGATTCCAAATCCTCGCGATGCAAGACCACGACGCGGCGTCCCGCGTCCATCTGCGATTCTCAAGAAAGATCGCACCGCGACACGCAATTTCATAAATCACACATCCCCAGGCGGGGCTTGCTTGTATGTCCGTACCGATCGCTCCCGGCCGGCCGGTTTGGCGACGCGTTTTTAAGCGAGCCCCATTTGCCGGGCGTGCGGGCTCTGCGGCAGACAAAATGGATTATAGTTCTCTTCCCTGCCAGCCCTCTCGCCCTTGCTGATCGGAGGACACGCGAAGGGGTGAGAGGCATGTCGCTCTTCTCCGTTGCCTCGGTGGTCGTAACCGACGTCGACGTCCTCGTAGTCGTCGTAGTCGTCGTCGTCGTCGTCGTTCCACGGCGTGCGAGGAAGAAGCGAGCCCAAGAGGCGTCTCTGCGGTAAGGGCGGAGACGCGAAAGCAGGAAGTCCGAGGGGACCTCAGGAAAGAGGAGAGCTGTCGATACCGTGACGTGACGAGTGACAGACTTTTTTCCCTCGGCTACTCCATTAACATCTCATTATGAACACTTCGGCGGTCCCGCCCCGGGCGAAATATCTTAAGTCGAGTTCGAACTTCCATTAAAATATCTGCCGAGCTTGGCGAGCCTTCGCCGATCGCGCGGCGGCCGGAAGCGTTTACCACGACGACGACGACGACGACGACGAAGACGACGACGACGACGAGTCGTAGCGTGAAACCCGTTGACGAAGGCAACTTTTTGCGCTCGTCCTTTTCCCTTTGGAGCAGACTCCCTTTGTCGGGGGATCGATGCCACGTCGAGGACGAGAAATCGGATGGAACGCACGCGCATGTGACTTTTATTCCGCCGAGTTTGTCCGCGTGCAGGATCGTGCAGGGTCGAGCGACCTGCGAACGAGGCGCGTGCAGGTGGGAAGATCGGAAAGGGCTGACGTTCTTGCGAGACAAATGTGCGTGGAGCAGCCGGGAAACACGGCACTTGGGCGTTTAGTGTTTCGTGAGGAGGAATATCCATCTCGTGCAACTTCCGAGTCGACCCGAGTCGAAATTTTGGCGCTATTTTTGACCCGACCTCGGCCGGATACTTATAGATTGTGGAGGATGGAGATTTCATTTGTGTAGAGACTGAAGTCCTGCTTGGTGCCTCCGGATGGCAGAAAACGCGCAATTCGACACTTGTGGGTTCTCAAGGGAGCCTCTCGACAAGGCTGAGGGTTAAATAAGATCGAAATATCTGAAATTGTCGTCCTTCTTCGGCTTCTATCATTTATACCTTCTGGAAGGACCAAGGGGGTTTGATTTGTGTTATTATGTATTTAATTTGTTATTATGTAACGATATTATTACGTAGAAATTGGAGTCCTGCTCGGCGCCTCTGAGTGGCAGAAGACGCGCGATTCGCCACTCGCAGCTTCTCAAGAGGTCCTCCTGGTAAAATTGTCGGTTAAATACAATTCAGATACTTGATAGATAATTGATCTAAGTGGAATATTACATCAGCGCTAAATGGATGTGAAATTCAAGAAAATCAAAAGCAGGATCTAAATTTCGATTCCTAAGATCGAAGATAGAATCAAAATTTTCACCCGGAAAGTACCAGGTCTGTAAATATGAAAGCGGAATTTGCCCATAGATCGCCCTAGCTGTCAATGTAATTACCGTCAAACCGCGTCATTGGCGCCATTTCCATTTGGTGACAGCTGACAAAGATTTTCAACTCACAACAATACAAGTTTCATACAACAGCATGGTTTGTAATAGCGTTGAACATGTCGAATGTTGTGTCTGGAAGCTACGATTCGCGGACAGCATTGATTTTCTGTTACCGTTTAAAGAAAACTGCTGCAGAATCGCATCGAATGCTTGTCGAAGCTTACGGTGAGCTCTTGGTAAATCACAGTGCTTTGAGTGGTTTAAAAAATTCAAACGTGGCGATTTTTACGTGAGAAATGTGGAAGACCACCGAAAAAGTTTGAAGACTGCGAATTGCAAGCATTGTTGGATGAGGATGACGCTCAAACGCAACAACAACTCGCGGATCAATTAAATGTGACACGAGAAGTCGTCTCCATACGTTTGAAAGCCATGGGAAAGATCCAGAAGATGGGAAAATGGGTTCCACATGAACTGAATGAAAGACAGCAGGAAAACCGAAAAACCACTTGCGAAATGCTGATCGCCAGGTACAAGAGAAAGTCATTTCTCCATCGAATTGTGACTGGCGATGAAAAGTGGATATATTTTGAGAATCCTAAGCGTAAAGGATCATCCAGGTAACTCCAGGCGAACCATCGACATCGATTGCAAGGCCAAATCGCTATGGACGGAAGACAATGCTCTGTGTTTGATAGGATCAGAAAGGTGTGATCTATTATGAGCTGCTAAAACCTGGCGAAACTGTTCATACTGAACGCTACCGACAACAAATGATCGATTCGAATCAAGCTTTGCGTGAAAAACGACCAGAATATCAAAAAAGGCAACACAAAGTGATTTTGCTTCATGATAATGCACCATCACACACAGCCAAACTGGTCGAGGAAACGATTGAGGCGTTTAGTTGGGAAATACTTTCGCATGCGGCTTACTCACTAGACTTGGCTCCGTCCGATTACTACTTATTTGCATCGACACGCACTGCATGGGACACGCACTTGCTGAGCAGCGCTTCGCTTCTTACGAAAATATACGAAAATGGCTCGATGACTGGTTTGCCTCAAAAGAGCAACAGTTTTTTTGGCGTGGCATCCACAAATTGTCAGACAGGTGGGAAAAATGTATAGCTAGCGATGGGCAATACTTCGGACAAAATATTTTTTATCATTTTCATACAATAAACGTGTATTTTCTATACAAAAATTCCGGTTTCATATTTACATACTTGGTACTTTCTGACACTTCGATCGCCAAACGTCGTTAAAGTCGACATGATGGTGATTGATTTTCGAAGGACCCGAATTTCTTAAAGCCCCAAGTTAACGTTTCAAGAAAATAGGACAGAGCGACTGATAAGAATAAAGAAAACCCGCTTCGTCCGAAACTTTTCCATGCTTGACCAAGATTATGTATCGCCTTTGATTTAGCATCTTCCGAAGAGAACATTTCGCCTTCGATTTACGCAGCATCCGTCGGGAACGAGATCGCTCAAACGTTTAGCGTAAAGGGAAAGAGCCGAAGCTTTACTCGACGCGATGCTTTTGACTCAAGTGGTCTTTGATATTTTGATTTGAAGTCATCGTTACAGTGGTCAGACATAGGGCCCTATTGGATGCAAGTCGAATGCTAAATACGCCTTTTTGATTTTCTGAAGCTGAAACGTCGCACGGGACGCTGCAAGAAGAAGAACGAAAAGGACACATTTAAGGTTCGTGAGCTGTGCGTCCAGAATGAGGACCGTTTGAATTCTCGGAGGATTCGGTATTCTTGAGTCCAGGACGATCGATGGGAACCCACAGAAATTTTCGAGGGACCGAAAATTGCTGAAATCTCGAAGTCGGGGAAATCGGGCAAGGCGGGACTAACGAGACTAACGTTAAGGCGAAAATATTCACTTCGCCCCGGATTTCTACGTAATCATCGAATTTTTCTACACTCCAACAAAATTATGCAGCGCAGCCTTCATCCATGCAACGTCCTTTGACGTTTAGCGTTTAGCGAGGGGAACGTAGCGAAAGATTTTCTGTACGCTTGACGCAACACTTCCGGATTAAGTGGTCTTTGACCTTTCGCTCGCTGGACTCCGCTAAAGTAGTCACGGTTGGTTAATTTCGGAGGGGCTTCGAGATTCTTCAACCCACCGCCCTCCCCTCGTTACTTTCTCAAGGAAATAAGACGAGGCGGCTGGTAAGATAAATAATAAAGGAAACTTGCTTCGCTCCAAATTACCTCCCGACTCTACCGTATTCAGACGTCACCTTTCACCTGTGTACATGGTGTGACATCAAAATATAGATCAATATACGACGGTTGGGTTGCCTGCCCTTGTTCGGACGGTAATGCAGAAGTTGCCGAAAAAGTCACTCGTTGACTTATGACGAGTGCAACTAATTTTGCACCCGAATCGTTTATGACAGGAGCCAAACCTCATTGAAAATTCCTCATTAGAGTGTAGAAGTGTAGAATGCTCGTGTTCTGAACTCTTTTTATCGAAAAAAGTGGCGTGTCAGTCTGTTGTTTTTCTTATAAGCAGCAAACACTTCGAAGAACAAACGCTATTCTCGATAGAAGAGACATCAAAATACGATATTATATCGAATACGATCGAAAATATGCTTTTTAATAATTATCATCGATTAAGTCGCGATCAATAATTTATATTGCGTTTCCGGTCGATATATAATTTTGCAGAAGCGAACTATTCTAGAAACGATGGAATGCAATATGCGAGACTTCTACATACTTCTATACTTTTATATTTTCTCTAATCTCCGATTCTTATCGAACTTTTCAACGCGAGAAAGGAATTCAAAAATTATGCGAAAAATATGTTGTATTATTTACCCTCTTGACTATTATTCTTATTTATTCTGCTTAAATTCGTAATGTTTATTTCTCAGCTTTACTTTTTTAAATATATTTTTATTTCATTTCATAAGGAGATTCTATGATAAACGATCACGGTGCAAAATTAAGTGCACTCGTCATAACTGGGAGCACTGCAAATATTGTTATCGACAAGATCAACGAGCGACTTTTTCGGCAACCTCTGCGTTATCGTCCGAATGGGAATAGGCGACCCGTCGTACTGACCTATACGTTGATACGTTACACTCTCTTGGAGAAGAAGAAGTCTTCTTGATGAATTCAGCGTATAATCGACAAGAAAGCGCCGGCTAATTCACACATCGAAAAAACAGCCGGCGGCCGAAGGGCAAAATTGATCCACGCTGATCGTCGACATGGCCGAACACAAAGGGAACGCGCTGATGTAATCGCGCGTTATCACGCGAATAGTATCGCGCTGTTTTGACGCGCGCGATCGTAATGATATAGTTTATCGTATTATATCGCTCCAGCTGTGCCGACACGAAACGCCCCGCGTGTGTGCGATACGTTTACAGCCGATTATATCGATACACCGAATACCAATCATCCAGTCATCCGCGACATGTGCGTGCGCGGCCTCGCGCGCGTTGGAATTCCTTTTCGCGCTATTATCATAACTAGCGGCGAGGGGCGGCGAGAGGTCGTGGCTCCCGGCCAAACTGCGGGCGCTATTAAATTAGGAGATGCCACAAAGCATGTCCCCTGAATGCTAATGGAGTTGGCTAACTCGGTCTCTCGAATGCTACTTAATCGCTTCCTACAATTTCCGCCTCGTCCGCGCATATTTACGGTAAGCGAGATGCACAATCGGCCGCCACGCCGCGCCGCGCCGTGAATACGGAGGGATCCGCGCTCTCGGAGGGGTTTCGCGATTCGATCGGAGGAACAACGAAGGATTCGACGAGGTATCTTTCGTTTCGAGCGCGAGCTGAAATATGCATGAAGCGAATGTGCCATAAGTGCAAACATAAGTGCAACAGTGGGCTACAGATTAGAATCGATTTATCGAATAATTACTTTGGTGTAAAATAATTACTTATCGATTTGTCGAATAATTACTTTGGAATAATTACTTTGGTTTAATTACTTTGGTATAAGAACCTCGAAAAAGAGACAGGATTTATTAGCACTCTTATGGGGCCACATTAGCAAAGTGTCGCGCAAATTTCATTTAACTTTGCGTAACTTGAAAGATGTACAGCCGAATAAAGTGTCGAGTAACAAACGAAGTATTCAATTGTGCATATATTCGTGTAAGATACGCTCGAGTTTTAAAATAATGAGGAAACTTGTCTAATTAAATCCTAAAATGTGCCTTGAAAAACATTTCGAAATGGTCCAAAGTAAAAATGTATCATAAAAATGCTATGCTAACGGCGAACTACTAAACAAATAATTCTATAAATAATAACTGGAAAGGGGCCGTAATACCACCTTCTTTACACCTTTAAAGCACCAGAATATCTACTTATTTTTTAAACTAATGTTGACAATACTATTAAGTAGCCTGATTTATAAAGATGCTTATGAAATTAGCTTCAACATCAATCATTTTTTAGTTTATTTATTCGACATGTGTCACCAAAACAAGTTGCACCGGTAACTAGACACGTCGATTATTAGGCACACAGGAAACCTACAGTACCAGTAGCTAAACTCATAAAATTTAGCTACAAATAATTTTTTTATCAACTAAAGGCATTCTTATGATTATTTTTTATCATTTTTGTATTGAGTACCGTAACGTAATGTTCATAAGAAATAACGAGTAAGTGAGAAGTGTTAAACTCCTTAAGAAAATGTTAAGAACATCGTCAAAGCATGTCCCATATCTAATTACATTTTATAATTTTATAATTTTATAATTTTATAATTTTATAATTTTATATTTTCACAGTTATAATTTTCTTTTTCCTTGAGTACTAATTTTTATAATACTCAACATGATTCAACGTGTACATAGTTTTAAATATCGACAGATTTCAGTTAAATGTTAATATTGCACTGAAGACAATATTTGAAATTGATAACGATAAATTTCAATATTCGGGATGTGTAAAAAGTACCGGGACGGTGAAAAAACTATTCTAGAAAGAAAATGTTTCAGACAGAAGTGGTACGGTTTCAAGGGGAACATAAAACGACTATATCATTTTATTTACAGATGGCGCTACCTTCGAGATATTCATTGATCATTACTTTTCTTAAATGGAAATTCCAATTTTTTATTATACGATCTTCTTGTACCAATTAATTTCAACAACCTTTGTCTAAAACATTTTTTTCTAAAATGCTTAGTTTTCGGGATATTTCGCCGTCCTGTACTTTTTATACATCCTGTATATGTCCGGATATAGGAACATGTTCGGCACTTTTATCTTACAATCAAGAAGTCTCGGCGTCTCATTTATTCGTTAGAGCGACCTCAACGGCGGCGGCGGCGATCCCGTCGATGCCCGCTTCTGAAAATTACAGTTGGGGAAAGTTGATCGATTCTCACCACATGGGCGCTCGCAAATGCGAGTTTGCGGGACGACAAGCCGCGATCGGCCCGACACGCGTCGTCCCTAAGTGTAATGCAATTCGCCTTTTGTGCGCGAAAGCGCTTTGATAGATATATCGCACTCGGCGACGGTGAGAGGTACATGTACACCCCGCGCGGGCGAGTCCGCAAATGAATTCAGCGGAATTTCGCCGAGAGGGTGGGGAATTTTATGACCGAAATTAGCATATTTATTTCGCGCAGAACCGCTTGGAGAATCGCGAGGCACCGCGAGCCGAGAGACGCCGCCGTCGTAATATTTTTTAATTGTCTTTACAAGGATTGCGTTTCGCGTTTTGTTTCGTCCTTTGTTGAGCGGCCGCAGAGGAGGACGGGCGGCGGGCGGCGTCCGTCGCGACAACGCAAAACCTCACAATTGCGCGGCGTAGGATGCGGCTGTGATCTTATGAAAACCCGCGACAAAAAGAAAATGATGCGGAATGCGTGCGCGAAATGTAATATCCCGCGTGTGAACGTCAACGCACGCTGCGTGGAATCTTCCGGGTTTGCATTTGCTCCGAGCTTGCCTTACGGAGGATACTTTCAATTCAGAGTTAGATCTGAGTTCTCCCACTTGGATATTTCTATGTTGACATGTGTGCGACATAATATTGTCTTGGTAATTGCGACACAAACGGGAAACATTTCGCCTTTATTGACCCTTAAAAGCTGCCATGAAAGGAAATCACGTTAATGCCGTCATGGTTGAAATTTCATCCCGGTGTATATTTCTTTTATTTTGGAAATAAAAAGTGTCAAACATACACAACGAGCGCGATAAAGTTTCGTTTCATTGTCGTTGAATATTAGATGAAAGGTTATTGTTCGCAACGAGTAATTTAACACTTAATGAGAGCGAAATAAATTTCACCCATGGTAGCCTTTGAGGGTTAATGGCCGTTACTTGACACTCGTCTCACGCGGGGCGCTCGGATCTGCGAATTTCGCACGAAGAAGCTTGGTAAATGTGTGAAAAATGTTTATAAAATGTTTATAAAAAGAAGTATCATTTCTCACTACACGATACTTGAGAATCTATGAAGAAGCAGCCATTTCTCTCGCGCTTAACGTACGATACTCTTGACCGAGACTTTGTTTTTCTGCTTTAATTTTGAAGGAGCATATGAATAACAGATTTAACGAACGTCTGCTATCGACTATCAACTTTTAAGATGTCGACGAGTGACCGTTCAAACTCAGCAACACGCTTGTGATAATAATGTTCCAGCATTTATCAGGACTTTTAATTTTATTTTTTTCATCTTGATTTTCAATTTTTCTAGTTTTATTAAATTTGTTCTAAGCTGTAATGTATAAAATTTATATTATGCAAAAACCCTTGTTTATACACATGTACCCGCCTATTGTCGTTGATTTATTAACGAAAACGAGCGAAATGTCCGCCTGCACCGTCTCCGTATTTTTCATAAAAAATGCGAGAGTAATTCGATCGTTGGAACTCGAAACGCGACGTCGGCTTCCGTTTCCATAACTATACATTTAACTTTGAAATTTAACTTCGAAACCTGAATTATTCCAGCTGCGGTAGATCAGTCTCTTTCTAAATGTGCATACATGTACGTCGTTGTTCCGATCAGAATATCAGAAATGTGGAATACCGCTATTCAAAATGAATCCTAAGGGTATGAAAATGTACGAATATTTGCAGACCGACTGTTTTAAGGTATGTTTAAGCCTCCAAATTGAATCCCTCGCTACGCGCGACGTACGAGACACATCCGCGATCGTGACTCGATTGAAATACGTTCACCACCAGCCTCAAATTTGAACATGTCGCTTGAGACGAGTTTCAAGCAAGTCGTGCTGTCGATAGAACACGCGATCTCAGCAACTTTTCGAGAGCGGTCCATCGTCACCGCGTCGAAAGTCCTGCTCGCCATCATATGTCTTCGCCGCCGAAACTGAACCAAAGAGAGGTTTGCCCTCGCCCTCACCTTCTTTTAAGAAATAACAAGAATAATACAATAATGACGCTTGTCGAGATAATTTAGACGAGCGAGGAGAGTAAAAGACAACGTATCAGAGCTGTCTCATGCGAGAGCGCAGTCATCGCGCTCGGGTCCCTCGTTGCAGCGACGAAAGACGAGCAAGAGCAGGAGGAGGAGGTGGAGGAGGAGGAGAGAGTCGGGAGATGCGAGAGGAGGCAAACGAGAGGACCGTTTCCTGGCGGAGGCGGAACGGTATCTCGAATGCCGGACTATCAATAATAAAACTGAGTTTACTGCTGCTGGAAATGGCGGCGCGCCGTCGAATATTGAGAAAGTAGAGAGAAACACCTGCGCAAATTGAATGCGTTAGACCCCGGCCAGGTAATATAACTCGGCTCTTACAGCGTGTAACGTCGCGCCGCACCGCGCCGCGCCGCGTCGCGCTGCGCTGCGCTGCGCTCCGCACTGCGCCGCGCTGCGCTGCGGCAGCCGAGTGCTAAAGCGTAACATCTCTCTTCCCATCTCTCTCTCTCTCTCTCACTCATATTCTCTCTCTCTCACTTTCTCTCTCTCGCACGCACTCTTCTCGCTTCTCGCCCGGCCGCGATTTCGCCCGGTGCGGTGTCTCGAAAATCGCGGAATTATCGTTGCATTTTTGATGACCGCGGCTCCGGCGAATTTGACACCCCCTCTCTGGCCACCCCCCGGCCCAAGGTGAATTTTTCATCTGCCTGCGCGCGCGCGCGCGTGCGTAAAATCGCCCGCGCGCGGCTTTTAGGATCAACCAACGCGTCGAATATCGCGCGGTTTTCGACCGCGACCGGCGAAATTCGCGCCGGACGTCGCGTTTTCGTGCGACTTTTCACAAACACGCGCGCGCGCAATCATCGCGACATTCAGCGTGCTAATGGTCGATAGCGTTTCGGATTCGGATCGATGGGAGGCGGGAGAAAGAAGGAGGGGAGGTGCAGGGAAAAAGAGCGAAGGAAAGAGACGAGTAGACGGGTCGGAAATCGAGAAGAGAAAGGCTATATATTGTATATATAGGGTGTTCACTTGAAAACTTTCCAGCTAATTATCTCGAAAATTATGAAAGATATTAAAAAAAGCTAAAACACGTGTTCCATGATTTCGAAGGGGAAAGGGAATGGCATTATCAGTTTTTTATTTGGAGGGCATTTTCAAGGTCAGTTGAGGGTCAACTTAATTTTTTTAAATAGAAAGCCCAATTTTTTATTATATCTTCTTTTTCTACCAATTAATTTTAACAACTTTTGTTTGTAACACTTTTTATTTGCCTAATACTTTTTGAGGAGAACTTGGTAACTTTTTTCAACATTTAACTTACTATATCTCGCTGACTATTCGTCGAAAAAAAAAATAGTATTAGACTTTTTTACTTTATTTACTATCAAGATTATATTACTATAATAGTGCCCTAACTTTTGTTAATTTAATAATTTTGAAATTTCCAAAGGTCGATAAGTTAGGAACAAAAGTTAGGACACTATTATAGTAATATATTCTTGATGGTAAGTAAAGTAAAAAAAGTATAATACTATTTTTTCTTTCGACGAATAGTTAGCGAGATATCGTAAGTTAAATGTTGAAAAAGTTACTGTTAGAACACCTCGTTATTCTGTAAACAACAAGGTTAAGAAAGGAAGTTACGCAACTATGCTGATACGTTTAATAAGCTATATTTAATGATAGCTTCACAATGAACTTAAGATATAACATGAACACGCAAATCACATAAAAGAGAAAGAAAAGATGTTACAAACAGCGACTTCGCTACAGCATGAACTTTCGGTCACAAAAAGAGAACAAAACCGACCTATTTGACCAATATCCCCGCTCCTACCTTTGTCGCGCATTTCTTGAAGCCTACTAAAGAAGGAGCCAGTTATACGACAGATGGCGTTACTTTGCGATCGCGTGTGAAACGATTCAATAATATAATAATATAATAAACTAATAATAAGCACGCTAAATAATTCCAACAGTTACCAACTTTTCCTTAAATATTTAAAAAAATATTAGGCAAATAAAAAAATGTTTCAGACAAAAGTTGTTAAAATTAATTGGTAGAAGAAAGAGATATAATAAAAAAATAGGTTTTCTATTTTAAAAAATTAAGTCGACCTTCAACTGACCTTGAAAATGCCCTCTAAATAAAAAAACTGATAATGCCATTCTCTTTTCCCTTCGAAATCATGGAACACGTGTTTTAGCTTTTCTTTAATCTTTCATAGTTTTCGAGATAATTAGCTGGAAAGTTTTCAAATGATCTGCCTATATATATATATATATATATATATAGAGAGAGAGAGAGAGAGAGAGGGGGGGGAGCAGATGGGCAGAGAAAGAGAGAAAATGAGGGTAGCTCTCGGTGCCTATTGTTAAGAGTGAGTTTCGTTTCTCCGGCGCGCTCCTTGCGGACGATTTCTCCTCGTGCGACGATGGCCGACGGCGCACGGGATCGCCCGGATCCATTTGCGCCGGTCGAAGGAGGCATGCTCGCGCGCGACTCCACTCGATCTTCGTGCCTGACGTGCAAATGCCGGGGTTAATGCGACGCGCTCCATTAAAGTCGAGTCCCTACACCCCGGAACATTGCTAATTACACGTGGCGCGCATAGTCCACGCCCGGCAGTTACCCTCGCCCTCCCCCCTCCCTCCTTCTCTCGGCAACCCGTTCTTCGCCCCTGCAGTCGTCGTCCTCCCCCTTTCTCCTCCTCCCGCCGGCTCTTCGCCTCCTCTTCCTTCTCCGTCACCGGCGCCTCCTGCTGCTCACTCCGCTTGCGAGTCCTTCGCCCTTACTACGAAACTGCGCACGCGACGCAACATCCCGCCTCAGATTCTAATATTAATAAATTCGCAGCTCGCTAATGCGTGCCGGCGCGTCTTCATTAAGCGTGCCGCCGTCTTCGCGGAGAGCAACGTCGGAGGTTTCGAGCCGGGAGTATCCCGGCTGGCGACTCTCCGTCGAACGACGGCTGTTGTTAACGCGTCGCGTGACGTGTAAAATTCGCGAGACTGATCTCCGGCTCTCTCGCCGTCGCTCTCTCGCGAGAATGTCGCTCGGTCTCTCGAGATCGCGCTCGACCGACTCTTCTCCAGCTGCCGGCCGGCCTCGCTACGGCGGCCGACCGTCCCGAACTTCATCGGACGTCCTGATTCTCGGTCCTCTCTGGGGGCGCCCCGCAAGGATCCTTGGCGGGACGCCACTTGTCCCGATTTTCCACGCGACTATAAGTATCTCTGGGATTTTTCACTTTCATATATTGTCTCATGTATAGTTGTGGTGATTTGGTTTTGAAATTTAATTTGATTTTATCTTGAGAATTTTACCAGTCTTGTTTCTCAGACGTGTAATGTTGACCTAAACTTTGATTGCAAGTTTTCTTTATCTACCTATACACGTAGCTAATTTATTTTAATCTATTTGTTTTAAAAATTAATTTGGCGGGGCGCCACTTGTCCCGATTTTTCACGTGACTATAAATATCTCTGGGATTTTTCACTTTTATATATTGTCTCATGTACCGTTGTGATGATTTTGTTTTAAAATTTTATTTTATTTTATTTTGAGCATCTTAGCAGTGTTGTTTCTCAGATATACAATGTTGACCTGAAATTTGATTGCAAACTTTATTTATCTATTTATATACGTAGCTATTTTTGAATTTATTTTTTACCTATTTGTTTTAAAAATTAATTGATATTTATCAATTATAATATAATTAATTTTTAAACGAACAGGTCGAGAATAAATTAGACATGTGTAAGTAGATAAATAAATAAAATTTGCATTCAAATTTTAGGTAGAAAGAAAGACTCTTGTATAAGCAAAAGAGACATACATTAATATCACGATGAATTTTGCAATGTAATATACCACTGAAGGTGGTCCCGATTTTTTAAGGCCAACATCCCGAAATTGGCTGGTCAAAAGTTAGCCATCGCCGTTCACCCGCCATCGGCGGTGTGACCGCAAGCGTTTTATAAATGATTTTCCTCGAACAAAGCACTGCTCCTCGGCTCAAGCCGCGGTATCGAAGAAGAGATCCTGGGGCCCGGGGCTCTCTTCCTCTTGCCGGCAGATGGATAATTGGGAATTCCATTTAGACGACGCGCAACTGCCGCGTCGTTCGTGAGAGCGCATTAGCGATCAGGCTGATTGCACTTTTGCCGCAACACGCTACACAGAAGCGGATCGCCGTTAAGGGGAGCGCGGCGGCACCCCGCGAAGGAGTCGCAAGCAAATTGGCTGTAGCTTCAAACCAGCCGCGAGACAGCCGGTGTAATTGTCTTCACAACGGCCCTCGGAGTCTGCGGAGCGTGCGCGAGGTACTTGACGTCGCTAAGCCGGCCTGCGGCGCGATACTCGGCCGAATGGCGTAAATCGTCGCGCGACGCGGCCTATCTTGTTTCCGTCCTCGGTGCGCAGACTTTATCGCGCAAATGTGATATAGAACCTCCTTATTCTGTTTTCATAATGAGAAAACGTGCTCCTTATCTCATCCGGCCCGCTGAGATCTTATTGTATTGTCGATCTTTTCAATATTAGCCGTGTGATTTAGTTTCGAGGGGTTTGCAAGAGATGGCACTAATGTCACTTTCGTCGAAGACATTCTAATCACAGCTACTTGTTTCTGAATATTTTAATATTAATTCATGATTTAGTCATTTAGTCATAACTTATTATTTTATAATTTACTAACAATAGACGCGGTAGAATCGTGTTAATTCGTCTTAAAAATGGAGCTCCCTAAAGAGCATTTTCGACATAGGTTGCTTTTGTTTTTTAATCAGAAGAAAACGGCGACTGAAGGTCATAGGATTCTGACAGAAATTTATAGTGATGTTGCTCCATCAATTAAGACATGCGAATATTGGTTTGGACAATTCAAAAGTAGTGATTTCAGTGTTAACGACAAAGATCGCTCAGGACAACCAGAAAAGTTTGGAAATGCAGATTTACAGGCATTATTGGACGAAAATCCAGCACAATCCACTTCAAAACTTGCCAGAGCATTGAATGTTGATCGTACAACAGTTACCAAACAACAGTTACTAAACGTTTACGTGATATGGGAAAGATTTACAAAGAAGTAAAATGGGTTCCGCACCAATTATCAGAAAAGATACCAAAAAGATGGGAAGAAGTTGTGGAAAACGAAGAAAAATATTTTTATTAAGATATTATATTTATTATGTAGAGATGTGCGAACTATTCGAATCTCGAGTCGAATCGAATCGCATCTAATGTAATTCGATTCGATTCAAATCCGAATCCCTATGATTCGAATCCGAATAATTCGAAAATAATTTCGAATTGCGAAAATTCGAGTACGAGTCAAATACATTAGCGTTTGCGCGCGCAGCTACAAAACGGGCCATCTGGGCCTGTATGTTTGGACCATTAACTTGCAACTAACTTAACTTACAATTAATAACTTAGTTATAAATTATTTTAAATATTTAAATATATATTTTACTTTAAGATAATATTACAATATCAATACTCCCTATCATATTAAAATCTTCCATCATTATTTGTATGTTTAATAGTCATGTTAAATTTTTTAATGATTCGATTCGATTTCATTCGATTCGATTCGAATTCGAATGAAATTTCATAGATTCGATTCGATTTGGTTCGACATAAAAATTTTTGATTCTCTATTATTATGTCATTATCTCTATTATTATGTCATTTAAATAAATCAATTTTGGAGAAAAGAATTTCTCAAAACTAAATCACACTTCTAATATATATTATTGTTATTTTATTATCGCTGTTGATTGTCACATAGGATGACTGAACGACGGGTCCTTTTGCCATTTCGCGATCAATCGCGGCAATTTGCGAAACATTAATCTTCTCTAATTTCATTTATTTCCTACAACAGATTAATGCTCCGCAACTGACAGCTCGAAATCTAATATCTCAAGTAATTCGAGATTTCTTACTCGGTCGATAGCTCGAAAGTACTATCGCGTTTGCAAAATGGTGAAACATTTCTTCGTCCGGTTTGTCGGACGTATTTCCTGCACGCGAGCGGACGCGCGAGTCGCGTCACTCTGCGAGCCAGTATTATTTTACCATTTCGTCACGATTTTACATTATCGTCATTCCGTATTATTATCGTCGTATCGCTCGATTTTTCCAACTCTCCACCGAAAATTCATTCTGCGCCGTTAGAATCCACCTCGACTACCCTCGGCTCTCGGTGAATTGACAGGCTTAATAAATCGCGTCGCACGAAAAGGCGTGCGTTTCACGAGCGACGCAAACACAAAACCGAGCCGAGCTCCTTGATTTTCCCCGCTCCCCCTTCTAACCTTCCGACAAGATCGCGAGTTCTCGCGCGAGAACGCCGTGAGCCGCTCGCAGCTGCCGATCATTATTTTCACGTGTCCGAGTTGTCGCTGGGAGTTGGACGAACGCGCCGGCAACACGACGCGGTCGACTCCACTTCCGGTGCTCCACGACTGACGATCGAACGCGCCAAGAAGGAGAGTCGCCGTCGGCCGCGATCCTTAGACGTCCTCTCGTCGGTGCGCAAACTTAGTTTACCCCGAATGGTTATTTGCGCCCCACCAGCCAATTTTCTCCCGCTCTGTCCTCCCCTCCCCCCCCCCTCTATCTTCCTGCCGCTTTAGCGGGGATGTGGGGCGTTTGTAAGAAGGACGAAGGGAGCAGCCGGCTATACAAGAAGAACGGTCTTGAGGGTTCGCGGGAGCGAAAAGCGAGCGAGACGGGGAAGAGAGAGAGAGAGACAGAGAGAGAGAGAGAGAAGGGGGGGAGAGAGAGAGAGAGAGCTTTGTTCCCGTGACGTCATGATAGAACGTGTCCCGTAACTTCTGCTCAGGAAATTGGAGAAGTATTGTGATGCAGGACGTAGCCTGTCGGGGCCGGGAAAAGCGAGGAACCTTCAAACTCCTCTTCCAGCTATGACGGAAAATCGTACCGAGGTAACCCGCGAGGGGACAGAGGGGGCGCACACGTTGGCGGGGTGCTTTGTAGTCGTGAATACAGCAGGGCTTCTTGCCCCGCTTGCCTTTCCTTCCTCGCAATAATGGCATAAGCGCGGTGTAACCGAGTTTTTCCAACTTGGAGGAGCGTCGCTCTTTATTCCAGCGTGTACGCGCGCTCGCCCGATGAAGTCGCTGCGGAAGCGCATCAGCACGGTCGCAATTGTGCGCGTTTGCGGCGCGGTAATCGGCCATGACGGCAGCCGAGGCGACACGAAGTACACGATGCAAATATTTGGCCTGCGTTATACTCGTACTTAATAGGCGAGAACGTAATAAAGGTGCTTGCCTTGGGACCTTTTCACGGAATCTTCCAAGTTGCCATCTCGTTGCGTCAAATGTCTGATACAATGTCGCTTCGGCGCAAGAAATTTAAGTTGGACCTGCAGAGCAGAGAAATGGACTCTTTCAGAGTTACATGTTATTTCGCCGACGCCGGTTTAACGAACGATTATCTCGTCATATTATTACTTCGATGTTTACAGGAGGTGTTGTACGTGTCCTCCGTCCATTTCTACAGACGTTTAACGTCTTCGCTGGTTTCTCTCGAATCAGTTCAGTTGCATCTTGGATGTAATTTATTTGCGAGCGTTATTTATCAGGAAAGAACGCACCGAGCTTATACGAGGGTGGATTGAAAAGTTTCCGACTTAACCCAGAAAGAGCAAGATTTCAGTCAAATCTCAATACTTGCCCAATAGATGGCAGTGAAAGAAATACAAAGAGCTAGGTTTGATGTCACTCTAGCGATTCATTTGTTTCTGATAGCCTTTCAAGGTTACAGTTTGTCAACAACGGAGTGATATTTCAAACCGATGTTTGGGTCCACCATTTGGGTCTACCACTACACTCTGGAGACAAAAGTACAGTCAAAGCGATGGGCTGCAAAGAAAGAACCTACTTCGAAGAAGGCGAAAGCAGTTTCGTCGGCTGGCAAGATGATGGCCAGGTGTCTGGGATTCCCATGGGATAATTTTTGTGGACTACTTGGAAAAAAGGAAAACCGCCGGAGAATGTTATGCTATTAGAACATTTGGACGTGGAAATCAAGAATAAGCGTTCGCATTGAGCCAAAAAGAAAATCCTCTTTCATCAGGACCACTTTCATCGGTCCATAAATCAGCAATTGCGATGGCGAAATTGTATGAACCGAAGTACGAATTAATTCCACATTCATTGTGTCTCCCAGATATGACCCCGTGCGATTTTTTCCTGTTTCCAAACTTGAAAAAATGACTATTTGGGAAGAAATTTCCGTCGGGTGCTGAATGGATAAGTGCCTAAGTTGATCACAATCTTTCGGGTTTGAACAAGAATTATTTTAATGACAGGTCTAGAGAAACGCTGGACCAAACGTATTGAGTTTAAGGGAGACTTTGTTGAGAAATAAATTTTATTCATTACGGAAAAATATTTTTTTTCCTTAGTCAGCTCGGAAACTTTTTAACCGTTGTAATATATCACCATAAGAAGAAATCCACCAACGTACCTTTAATCTGTAAGCAAACATCAGAGTAATACTGACGACAAACCGACGACGTAGAAATTTCACTCATTCGTCAAATTCGTGCGTCACCAAAACCGAGAAACTCTTATGACTCCGAAAGGGTCGACTTTTCGATCTGTGTTTGCAGGCGCGTAATGAGCACTTTCTACTCTGCGCATCTTGAACTTGTTGTCAACACTTTGTACAGTTGGTCGTTAAACAGTTTGGATATATATATTTTTTTCTAACAAAGTTGGAAAACTGTGGCGCCCGAAGTTGCCACAGTTGCGAGCCACTGCCTGAGGCTCGCGTGGTAATCGCATAGATTTATATACATAGACCGGGAGTGTTCCGCAAGAGTTTGCAAAGACTTTATCTGAAAAGGATGGCTTGTGCCACAGGCATTCAGGCGATCTTTGTCTTGACTCCATCTAGAGCAAGTTAGCCCGAAAGCTAGACGAAGATAGCACGCTACGGTGGAGCTGCGGGAGGGGAATATAACTATCCTTTGCGTCTTGTCTTCAAACTTCTCGCAGAAAGAACCACACCACGCGAGCCTGTAGGCAGTGGCTCACAATTGTGGGCAATTTGTAGCGTTCCTAACCTCGAAAGCAGAAAATTATTCGCCCGAACCGTATTATACGCGTCTCGAGAAAAGATCGAGTAGGGCGACACGCGGGAGAGCTGCAATAAATGAAAATAATCGACAGGCCGCGGAGTTTATGATAAATTCATCCGAGATGGGGGAGAAAAAAGGGAGGGAATTGGAAAAACACTAATTGAATTCGCATCGAGCGCGTTTGAGCGGGCGGACTTTCGCGCACCGGCGCGAGATCGTTTAATACGTGCGGCAACGTGCCTCGACGCCGCTCGAGCATTAACCGTCACGTTAAACGAATTATTCTAATGAAGGACGTTTATAATTTATCAGAAAATTGCTCCAATTAGGTGTCCCAGCTGGTGTTTGCCGTGTATTTCGGTAGCCGGTTATCGAACTGCACGCGCGCGCGCGCGCGCGCATCGCCGTCGTATTCCGGCGTCGTGCCGCATTTGCACCGATTGGCGATCCATTGAAAGTCAAACTAACCCGTCCACGACATTTGGATTCTAAGGAGGAGGCGTTGCACTTGGTAATTCGAAACTTCTCCGGCCGCCCCGCGATCCTCGGCGCCTCTTTTCCTCCGACGACAGGGTTCATCTAAGTTAAGCGTCGCTGATTTGCATTCCTCAGCCGAGGACATTCCAAGTTCGATAAGGCAATAAGTGTGAAAAAGTGATTCCCGCCGCCGCCGCCATCGCTTAAGGATCGCTGAACTTACCCGCGATAGGAAGTACAGCCGCGAAACACGAGCGAAATAAATCACGTCGCGCAAGCGCGCCGTCGAGTCGAGTCGAGTCGAGTCGAATAAGTCTGGTCGGAGTCGTGATCGAACGCGGCGCAGACGAGCGTGATCGATTAACTATACAGAACCGTGCCGTGTTTCGGCTCTGAAAGATTAATTTCTCGGAGTAGCAATCTTCCTCTCTTTCCACTGCACTTTTTCGTTGTTGTATCTCTAACCTCACTTATAAGTGTGTATCACTTTGGAAGGCCGCCATAACGCTGCGACGTAACGAAAAAAGTTCTGTCGCTCGTACCGTTCATGTATACAATAACACGTTATCTCTATTATTTCGTTAATTGGGTAATAAATTCCGTATTTTTTCTTCATTCATTCAAAGTGTTTCGCGAGCCGTAAACAGTTCATTAATAATGACTCATGTATAAGCATTATGAATGGGTCTGTCAGTTTTCAACGTATTTGCATCAAATTTGATACACCCATGTTTTCTGGGTCGCTAACTATGAATTTGGAATCAAATTTGAGAAATTCATAATGGCGGACCCAATATGGCGGCGCTTAAATATTGTCTCAATTTTGTCAGTTCTTGAAGAATATTAAATAAGATTAACATCTCCGTTTCATTATATATGAAATCTTCTTTTTTCAGCTTGCTGGTGACGAATTCGGGGCTGAAATTTCAAAATTGAAAACGGCAGATCCAATATGGCGGCTAGTGACTAATTTTGTTATTGTTTTTCATTATGGAGAAGATTGTATTCGATGTGTTCACGCTTTTTAGCATTGGTTGATGATGAATCCAGCCGAAATTGCAAAATCTGAAATGGCGGATCCAATATGGCAACTTTTAGTGACTATCGGTATTCCATTATGGATATTTTTATCTGCATTATTAGCAAGTGAAGCATATTAAACTACTTCTTTGCTGAAATCTTCTTTGCTGGCTCTGGTGAAAACTGGTTCGATCTATCGACAGTCGTTATCTGTGACCAAAAAACATATCGAGTTTGCTACGTATCCATAATAGAATATCAGTTTGCCATTTGAAGCTGCTATATTGGATCCGCTATTTCGAATTTTTTAATTTCAACTTCGAATTTGTCACCAAGGAATCAGAAGAAACCTTATAGAGGACTTTCGGTGTAAACTACGAAATTATTCACTCTCATCAGTTTTAGCACAAGATATTGATTTCGAGTTCAGTCAGCAGCGATTTGAGATGATATTTCAAAATGTCTGTGCCAAACAGCGTTATTTGTACGTGTTTACCTTACGGATTCAAACTTGGGACCAACGCTGCCGAGGCTTCTAGAAAGATTTGTATTGCGTCTGGAGAAGATGCGGTAACATCAAGAACAGCTCGGAGGCGGTTTAAAAAATTTGCTTCAGGAGACGAATCCTTAGAAGACGAAGCCAGGTCTTCTAAGGAGAACGTCTTTAGATACTGATGAATTAAGGACAGCGATTAAAACGAATTTAAATCTTACATGTCAGATTGTTGAGAAGTTTCAGGTAAGTGATGAGACAATCAGACTTTTTAACTACAAAAAACAGTTTAAAAATTATTTTAAATAAATATTACACGAGCATTTTTATGTACACCTCGAGAAGCGACCGAACATTTTTGGTCACCTGACATACATCCCAATTTTGTAATACCCCTTCCATAGAATATCGATCTTTCTCAGAATATTAACCTTCGCGGAAATTCTTGGAATATCAATTATTCCCTGTCTTCCTTCACGTCATTGTATTCTGATCGTATGTACTCGCCTCGCCGCAACACTGTGGTGTGATCTCGTCCCCTTTTTACATGGCTCTCTTCAACGCTGTTCAATTCGTCCAATGACAATTTTCCCAAACGACCCATAGTTGCACGCGCCATCAAGAGCGGCGCGCCTTCATTGCGGTAATCATAACGGCCACGTAGAGATTCTTGACATCCCTAAGTAATTTATACCGTCCTCTCGGCTTCATGTGAGACGGTTTTACGACGGCAGGCCGCGGTAAAAGGAAGCGAAAGTTAAATGTCGCGCGTCCGCTTTCAAAGCTCAAATATGCAGAATACGCGAGAAGGCCGTCAGGGAGACAAGAGAGCATGACGATCTAAGATTAATTACAATGCGAGAGTGAAACCTTGGAAAAAAAAGATAACACGTAGAATTAACTGGATGGATTCAATGAAACGATAAGGTATTTCTTGCCTGGTCCGACGTAAAAAAAAGAGAGAGATAGGAGGGAGGGGTTGAGAGAGAGAGAGAGAGAGAGAGAGAGAGAAAGAGATGAAAATTAAAGTAGCTTTTCATAACGAAGCAGCAGCGCGCTAATAGCAGCGCATCTGCACATTTCCGTGGGCGCACGCGAGAGTCGGAATTACAGAGGACAATATTAGGGGATAGTGAAATAACTGGATGAACGTGCATTCGAGGCACTCAGCGTTTAACTGTGCCGCGCTTGTACGCGCGCATCCTTCTCTCTGCTCAAAGTACGAGCTGTACGCGCTTTATTATGAGTAAAAAAATTTAAAGAGTTTATCCTAAAAAGAATATATAAGTAAGCAGCGGCGGCGATGTTTGCCCGAGGAAACCAGATTTACGGGGGCACGCGCGCGCGCAAAACGTGTAATTCGAGAGAATGGTTATCGCAGAGAGCGAGCGTGCGCGACGCGAGACAGTAAAAGTACGAAACGGCATAGGTGATGCGAAGGTTTCGCGTTCTTCCTCCGACGAGGAGTCGACGAACAACGCGTGCGCTCTGGATCGACCGGGGATGAACTCGATCGAGAATTAAGGGTAGATGTGCACTGAGCGGATGAACAACGAGCGTCGAGCACGCATGTTCGCGTTCGTTATAGTTCGCTTCTTTCCGACCCCGCAACGAGCAATTTCGCTAAATTCGACTAAATTCGGTGTTCGACACGCGCGACAGAGAATGCCGCGTCAGTCTGTAACTGGAGCAAATGTAAGTTTTATTGCAATTGCGAGTTAGTAAAAAGAAAAAAGTGACTGATACTGGATGACACTGCACTGCATTGCACTGCGGTCGTGCGCGATATTGAGAAAGCGAGTTATCGTTAATCGGTCTAGGGGGAGAATTTTCATAAGACAGTTTTTTGTAGAATATCTGCAAGTGGTTTCAATTGTTGTCGAGTAAACTCCGGCCCAAGATTTTTAAATAGGAGAAAACATTTCGACCTCTGACTCTTCGTCCGCGAGAAACTTTATCCATTATTCTTCGTTTTTCCGCAACAGTTGAGTTTAACGTATCTTTTCGAAGCATACAGGGTGTTTCAGATCACTCGGGTCACCCGACTTTTTCGTAAACGCGACATTTTAGAGAAAAATATTCCAGACAAAAGTTGTAGGGCTTCAAAGAATCTATTTACTGATGCTATAAATATCCCGACAAACAAGTTAGCGAGATATCGTAAGTTAAATATTGAAAAAGTTACCAAGTTATCCTTAAATATCTCAAAAAATATTGGGCAAATAAAAATATGTTTCAGACAAAAGTTGTTCAAATTAATTGGTGGAAAAAGACGGTGTAATAAAAAGTAGGAGTTTCCATTTAAGATTTTTATGTTGATCTTGACTGGGCTTTTCAAGGTCATCCCAAGGTCAAATTTATAGCATCGGTAAATAGATTCTTTGAAGCCCTACAACTTTTGTCTGAAATATTTTTCTTTAAAATCTCGCGTTCACGAAAAAATCGGGTGAGTGGTCCCGAGTGGTCTGAAACACCCTATATATACGGTGTATAAAAAGTACCGGGACGGCGAAATATCTCGAAAACTAAGCATTTTAGAGGAAACTGTTTCAGATAAAACTTGTGTGATTTCAAGGGAGACATAAAACATCTGTATCATTTTGTTTACAGATGGCGTCACTTTCGAGATATTCACTAATCATTACTTTTCTTAAATAGAAATCTACATTTTTTATTATATCATCCTTTTTTACCAATTAATTTCAACAAATTTTGTTTGAAACATTTTTTTATTCGTCTAATATTTTTATTTAAGGAAAACTTGGTAATTTTTTCAATGTTTAACTTATCTCGCTAACTGTTTGTCGGAAGAAAAATGGTACTAGACTGTTTTATTCCATTTGATCTCGAGAATATATTGTTACAATAGCGCCCAAACTTTTATTAATTTGACGATTTGGAAATTTCTATAGGTCGGTAAGTTAAAAAAATTCTCGAGTTAAGGTACTATTGTAACGATATATTTTTGAGACCAAATAAAGTAAAATAAAAGGTTTAATACTATTTTTTCTTCTGACAAATAGTTAGCGAGATACGATCGTAAGTTAAATATTAAAAAAATTACGCTTCGGAACCAAGTCAGTTTCTTTCACAATTTTATTGTGGTAAGGAACATTTTTCGAGCTTTGCAGTAATTCCACCTTTTTCTGTAAGTTTCTATTAAAATTACCGCTGCTCTATCAGCTCAGCCATTTGTAACAATTGCGCGCAGAAACCACAAGGCACGTGTCGTATCATAGTGAACGACACATACCTGATACATTCGCGTCCACTCTGCGCACGAATTTATGATGAATCGTCTTATGAGCGGATCAGCCCGAACAGACGAATCGAGGACGGGCGTTCTGCCCGTCCTCGTTAAGGCGCACCGCACATTCTCCGAAGCGTAATAGCGACAGTTCGGATTCGATGCTCGTTCGTTGTCCGCTCGCTCGGTTCCACCGGGCTTTGCGCGTCTCCGGAAATATCCCCGAACGAGTGAGCGGCGTCTCGCGAATGAAATTCGGCGCGTCCGCCGTTCCGCTTTAGTCCGACAGGAGCGACATTGGGATCTCGTTTTGTAGCGCGCCCCACAAATGGACGTGTGAGCTCTCTCTCTCTTTCTCTCTCTCTCTCTCTCCCTCTTTCTCTTCCTCATTCTCTCTGGTCCCCGACAAGGAAGAGACCGCGCGGCTGAGACTCCTGTACGCGACGGAGGACGCGTCCAGGCAGCGTCCTGCCGCAACATCCGCGCGCTTCCAGCGACGGAACGAGGTGTCGCGAGCTCGATTTCCGCCCTGCGGAAACCGTTTAGCGCGCCCCGCCGGTAAATCGGAAAACTGTCAACCTCGAAAATTGACATTTTTCTACGTTGCGAAGTAGAATTGCGTAACCGGTCGCCGCCCCGGGCTAACCGTAGCCGAAGGCGGTATCGCGACGACGACGACGATGGCGGCGGGGTGTCGTTGCCGGGTATAAGGTGGAATTTTGACACTGTCTCGGGGCGTGTATACTGTATACTTGCCTTCCCGCACTTCGCACCCCCCCACCCCCCTCCTCCCCTTTCATCGTTCGCGGCGCAGGGTACCTGCGACACCGTGCACGCCAGTGAGCTCGGTACGTGTGTGCACTGCGTAACGAAGACAGGGTGCGAGAGAGGGGGGTGAGGTGCAGTCAGCAGCCACGGGAGGCACGTTTGCGAGGGGGTTACTTCGCGAAAACTCGTCCCGCAACGTTCCCGCGGGGGTAACTGGCTGACAATGTCGATGGATACGCACGTAACCGCGCATTATAAGTTTTCACATTCCTGCGTCTACGTGACGACCGCGAGACGCGCGGATCGCGAGATGGTCTCTGCGCGAGAGCGAGGTGCGGAGAGAGAGAGAGAAAAAAGAAGGGGTGGGGGTAGGAAGAAGAAAAACAGAAGTCTTGGTTTATTACTCTCCTGGATGAGCTCGTCCGAATAAGGGCGCAAATAATAAAGTTGACAACGTAAACAACGCGTGGCACATAGGTATCGGGTGGAAGGAAAATTCCAGATGAAACCGAGATTTCCTCTCTCTCTCTCTTTCTTTCTTTCTTTCTTTCTTTCTTTCTTTCACCCTCTTTCTCTTTTTCTCGCGCGCGAAAGAAACGCAAACACGAGCGCAGCAGCGGCGCGATCAAGAAAACGTTCATCGTTCTCGCACGAATGAAGCTTGTAACGATATATCATGTTGAGAAGCAAAACGATAATAAATAGCTCGGAGCTTGCAAAATAAAAAACACCGATGTGCTTTCAGGCCGCAGCAATAAAACATTTCGGGTAATCCTCATGCGGGTAAAAAAATATATATATATATATATATATGTACATAGAAAAATATCGGAACGTAAACAGAATACGAGAATACTTTGCAACCCCGCTATATTGTGCATGTACGTGGTGTCCCGGAAAAGCCGTCGCGTTGTATTATATAGTTTAATGTGTCGCGCATGTATACTCGTGTGCAGAAGTCATCAAACTAATGTAAAAAAATCCCCCATCATATTTTGCGAGCAGAAGCACGTAAAAGTTTGTGTGTTATTGAGTGACAATACTATAATATATATCAGCTGGACTTTTGAAAACCATCCACGCTCTGTTGTCGTGAACTTTGGTGAAAATACGTCAAACGATCTCAAGCGAATATTCTTCGATCGATTTCCACCGACAAAGAAGTTTACACCAAAAAAGCTTACATAACGTTAGATATCGATATATATCGATATACATATATCGATAATATCATACAATTTTCCTAGAAAAATTTACGTACTGCGATCTCTCATTCAAACGTATCACTACAAACATATCACAATTCGTGTATTTGTTTATCTGGTAACCTATACAGTCATCTGTCTTTTTGTATAAATATAAAAAATAGAGCGACTACATTGCAGTAAGTTAGATTAGATTAGGTTAGGTTAGAACGAGTATTCGCTTGTCTTCATATAAAAATATATGTGCCGAGGAAAAAAAGTGTAATATATATTATAACGTACTACTACGATATATAATATATACATATACTAATAAATAGTATAATATATATGCTAATAACGCCACTAAGTTACAAAGTGTTCAAACAACATGAAGTTACCTGAATACTTTCGGCAATACATTTATAGCAATTAGTGGATAGTTTCCCCAGAAGTTTATCCTCAACCGCGGATGAGACTCCATTTTGGCTGAGCTCAAAAAGTTCGGTCCACCTCATCGTTAATTGGCCGATTTTCTCTAGTTAATAACTCGAAACTTCACCTACTCGTTTGCAAAGCGGCAAAGGTCTCTCGCTCAGTCTGACAAGGAACATCCGCGAAGTGTGTGTTTCCGATTTCGACGAAACTTGGCATATTTGTAGAGTAGCCAAAAATAAGAGACCCATATCTTTTTATTTGCAGTTGTACGGCATAAAAAACATTTGAAACAAAAACCTTTTTTGTTTAAAATGTTTTTTCCTATCTGCAATAATTATCGAGATAGCATAAAGGAGGTGAAACTTTGAGGGGCAGTTTCATCCCTTAATCCTTTGCTGCATAGTGGTCCTCCTAGAGTGCTACCCATCATCCAAGCTTGTTTTTCCAATAATTTAAATTTTTCACATATTTCTGTAGCATATGTATTGTTGGACTACTAAAATGTTCCTCTAACTAATACATCAACTTTTGGAGTCATTTCAAATAAATAATTTATTATTAATAAGCATATACTGAATAAAACTGTCGTTTTTAGAGAATAAATTTGTTTACATGAAATTACATTTTCAGTAATAACGTATACGTCAAAATCATTATCTGGGTTTTTGGGGTCGCTGAATACAAATCCGGTGTGAAAAATACAAAATTGAAAATGACGGATCTCATATAGCGAATTATAGAAATGAAACAAGCCGCGCTTGAGAACCTGACCGGTGTCGACCGAACCTTGCCTTGTATATATTCGTCATAGCTCTGGCACTTCGAACTTTCGATAACGAATTCGTAATTAGCAACCTCGAAATAACCCTTAAATAACAAATTTCAAGCGATCTCGGCTGAATTTGAAAATTTCCTCCGCTATATTGGTCCCCCTATTTTGAATCTCGTATTTTTCACACCGGATTTGTATTCAGCGACTCTAAAAATCCCCGAGTAACCCTGTGCAAAAGTTTCACAAAATTATATTAGAAAAAAACGTGTCAAAGAGGGTTAAACCTGAGCCGTTGCCGATAAAAAAAGTATGGGTCTCTTATTTTTGGCTACTCCACAAATATGCCAAGTTTCGTCGAAATCAGAGACACGCACTTCGCGGATGTTCCTCGTGAGTCCCATCTGCGCAGTAGTAGACACGCGCGACATGTCAGACATCCCGTGCGCGCGTCACTTGCCCAGGCCGCCTGACCAGCGCGCGAATGATCTCCTTCCTGCGCGCTCTTCCAAGTGATAATATAGCCTTTCTTCCGCGACGCGGTGACGCGAAATTACTGCCGTGAGCGGCTGCCCCAAGTTCGAGATTCACCGGTCGCGGTAAAACTTCCGACGTTGCTTACTTTCAATTTTACAATACAGCTTTTTTTCCCGCGGAGACCGCTAGCCGCTTAAGGAAACTTCTGTCGTCTTTGTCGTCGCTTCTCTCCCCCGCTGTCTCCCCGCCGACCCGACCGGGGTCCCGCTCTCTTCGCCGCCTAAGACGTTGCCTCTGCACCTGACGTCCCTCGTGCCGGCAGTTTTTGCGACTCGAAGCGCGGCGAGCCGCGGCGGGACGGGTAGGGGGAGGGGTGGAGATACGAGATTCCGCGGAGATAAAATCCATGGTAGGATAGGACCGAAAGTTTCGGGCTCGGCGCTCTCGTCAGCCGCGGGCTGACTTCGATTTGTTCGAGATCTCGAGCTCTCGGGCGTTGGTCGCGCACGACTTCCGAGATTCCCGGCGATATGAAGCCGCCCTCGCGCGACGCAAACACTGAGAGATCGCCGGCTCTCGTGATTTATGTATACACGTGCGAGCGTGTGAGGGAGCCGGCTGAAGCAAGCGACGTCGTAATTTCGCGCGTCGCTCGCCCGTCGCACACGGCCCCGAGATTCCCGGATAAAATCCCCCATGTGGAGATGAAGGGAAGGGGAGGGGAGAGAATTCCAAAATTGCGCTCGCGAGAATTAGCGTAGTATGCGCGCGAGAATAACGAGCGGCGCCGGTGCCGGCGAGGGGCCGCTTTAATCCCTTAAAATGTCCTTGGATAAAACATAATTCCGCAGGAAGAGTCTCGCGCGCGCGCGGCGGGATCATTGAAATATTAAACGCAGGCCCATTCTCAACTTCCACCGAATGACGAGCAGAGGTCCAACGAGGCGATGGGCCGCCGCGCGGCGCTCGATTGACTCGACGCATCCACCACCCTTCGAGCCGCCTTCGACGACGACGATGACGATGACGACGACGGGCTGCGTCGTCGGGCGCGCTAATTACTTGTTGCGGTCGGAAATTGTCGCGTCCGCTGTAATCCCTGTTGATATTCGTCGGAGCGCGCGTCGCCGGAGAAGCTCGGCGGATGTCGGCCGCGACAATCGCGCCGGCCGACTCGCGGAGATAAGAACGCTCGAGATAAGGGCTGGGACTCGGCGAAAGTTTCGAGCTCTTCGGTTCTTCCTCGGATTGATGGAATTCGACTTCGCCGGGTCGCTCGTTCTCCCTGCGACCGCTGTTAGGCCACCAAAGCTCTCTCTCTCTCTCTCTCTCTTCCCTTTCTCATGCTCTTCTTCATATTTTCGAATTATATTTCTCATTTTTCCTAATCGTCATTTTCTCTCTCTGTACCATGCACCTCTTAATAACCCTCATAAGACGCAAGATTACAGTAATATTTGGTGTGTGCAAAAGATTTAGTCTTTCTTTACAATCCTCTAATGTAATTATTTTAAATTGTAGTATTTTTCCGCTGTTTTGTGCAAGGTTGGTGCTGAATTTTCTAAAACGCCATTCATTATGATTTATTGGTGCACACAACCTTAAAAATAACAAATGGTACAATAAACGACGAAAAACTTTATATTCGACATTATATTCGAAATGAACTCCAGCAAGATGAAAATGCTGCTAAAGCACGCGAATCCATTTGCTTTGTTCTTGAGGAAAATATTGTGTCTCACAATACAAACGAATATTGGTTTTGTCGTTTTAAAGACGGTGATATATCGTTCGCGCTCTAAAATGCCACGAAAGCTTGAGGCCGACAATTTGGAAATGCAAGTAGAACTTGCAGAACAGCTCGGAGTTGACCAAGCAACAGTTTCAAGGCGACTGCATGAAGTGGGAAAAATTCGAGAGCTCGGGAAATGGGTGTCGTATGAATTGTCGCGAAACGGCATTATCCGCCGGTTGAGTACGCGCGTTTTATTGCTTTCCAGACGGCGCAAAAAAGATTTTTTATCGAAAATTGCTGACTGACGATGGAAAGTGGGTTGTGTATGATAATCTCAAACGCAGACATTCGTGGATGGATCCTGGACAGCATTTTATTGTACATCTGCGGCAAGAACAAATATTTACAGCGAAAAGATCCTTTTGCACATTTGGTGGAATGCGAAAAGTTATGCGCATCGAGTCATAATAAATGAGCTTTTAGAAACTCCAAATCAACCTTACAAAAACACAAAACGGCGGGAAAATATTTCAATTAAAAATAATTACACAAAAGGGCCGAGAGAACTAAAACTTTTGCATACAACTAATAATAAATGCAATTGATCAGTTAATCCTAGAGATGTGCTAAACAAGAATTTTTATGTCGCATCGAATCGAATCTCATTTTTTAAATTCAAATTCGAATCGGATCGAATCTATGAAATTTCACTCGAATTCGAATCGAATCGAATGAAATCGAATCGAATCATTAAAGAATTTAACATGACTATTAAATGCAGATAATGATGGAGGATTTTAATATGAAAAGGAATATTGATATTAATATCATCTTAAAGTAAAATACATATTTAAATATTTAAAGTAATTTATAATTAAGTTATTAATTACAAGTTAAGTTAATTACAAGCTAAGGTAATTCAAACATACACAGGCTCAGATGGCCCGTTTTGTAGCTGATGAGCACGCAAACGATAATGTATTTGATTCCTATTCGAATTATTCGGATTCGAATCATAGAAACTCGAATTCGAATCGAATCGAATTACATTAGATTCGATTCGATTCGAATTTAAATAGTTCGCACATCTCTAGTTAATCTATCTCCGCTTTCTCCCTTTCTCTCTCGCGCTCTCCGTCACCCGCTCGGAGCAGTTCGAACCCACGGAAGTTCTTATTTGGAAAGTCTTCATTTTTGCCGGGATCTCAGCGACCATTTATAGCCGGCCGACAGACACTTCGACGGCCGGGCAAAGTTTCATGACGCCTGCCGCTTCTTCTGCGCGTTTTTTGGTCCATTCTTAAATTCTCAGGGATTTTATCTCTTTGGGTAGCCGTGTGCGGCGCAACGTTATTAAGTCGCGTTGCATTCCGTATTCTTTCTGGCGCGCCGGCGGCTCCTCGGATATTTAAGGTAATATATCGAGAGCAGAGAGCGAGCAAAAGAGAGACTGATCCTCTTATACGCGAGCGAATGCGCACAACCACAGGTACTCTCGTGACCGTGAGACGACGACGACGACGTGAGCGAAAACGGGCTGCCGAGTCAAAGATGCGGGACGGACATCGCGCGCGACGGGGCGACAGGTTCAAAATGCATTCACTTTCCTTTCGCGAGGTCGAGCGGAACAAGCGCTGTCCCGAAACGCCAATGCGTCAAAGGCGGCGGTGATATTGGAAACGGGAGAGAGCAAAGTACTTTTCTCGCCTGCTCCGCGTCTACACAGCGTGTATCGCGTGTCCCGTCAATCCAGAGGATCTCGTTGAGAACACTCCTTTCCTATTTATTTTCTTCATCTTCTTCTTCTTCTCTCTCTCTCTCTCTTTCTCTCTCTCTCTCTCTCTTTCTCTCGGGAGAGAGACAATTCCAATTGTGTGTCGATAAGCCGCGATCCTGCGAGATTAATCCCGAGTGCGATCATTTCCGTTGGTTGAGCCTTGCCAGAATTTTCGTTTTTATATAGCAGAAAAAGAGACATTTGGTCGAATTGACATAACAATAAACGAATCCCCGGTTGCAGGAAATAGGATTTCTGCCCTCCCTCGAGCCAAACTCAATCCTAAGAGCGAGAAATTCGTGAGGTATGTCCTTATAGCTTTCGGTATTTCACGTATGAGTAGCAAATCTATAATCTTTGTGCGTGTTAATTTTTTTTCTGAATTTTCCCCAAAGTCGGATAGAAATTTGATTTGATTGATTCTTTGAGGGATTATTACACGGTGAGAAATGTCCGATCGAATGAAGGAATTTTCTGGTGAAATACGAACGATTAAGAAATTCCGAAATCGGAAACACCAGAATTTTGTCGAAGTTAACCGAAAATCTTGAAAATTTAAACTCAATTCTGATAATTTCAATCGGAATTTCTATATTTCACCGAAAAATTGTTTCACTCAATCCAAACGTTTGTCTTTCATCCTCTACGTCTCCTTTTTTATTTTATTTAATGGATCACAAAATATATAGTCTATGCAGATTATCCGAGATCGTGCGGGGAACGAAAAATTATAAAGGTTAATAAGATCAAATTGAGAAGAAAAGTCAAGTATTATTTTGCAAAAATTGCAATAGTTAATTAAACAATTAAGCATAGTAATTAAGTTATCAATTATTGTGAATGAGACACATCTAGAAGCTCTTTTAATTGATAAATTGAAAATTTGCGTACTCATTTGCAAAATGGTAAAGGATTTTTTATTCAGAATGATCTAATCTATAATTATATGATGGTTAATGTTTCTAGCAATAGATATGAGTACATTGAACTTTGAACCCTGAAGCTATCGCACAATAGCCGTCATATAATTATAGATTATGTCATTCTGAACAAAAAAGTTCCTTACCATTTTGCAAATAAATAGACAAATTTTCAAGTTATTAATTAAAATATTATTAATTAAATATTATTAATTAAAAGATCCTCTAGATATGGTCATTTTCAATCACTAATACGAGGGTAGTCCCAAAAGTACCCGACCTGACGTATAGATAGCGGTTGTTGTTTGAAAAGAATGACTGTGGTAGAAAATACCAACCTTGTAAAGCTTAAGTTTGAAGTTTGACGACGCTACGTTGTTCAATATTTGTTTGGCAGCCATCAATAGTGAACGCTCTCAGTGAATTTGTAAACATGGAAAAAATTGGTCATCGTTATGTGATACAATACTTTCATTTGAAAGGCCTCAGTCCAACCAATATCAAAGCGGAGCTGGATTCTACTCTGAGGGAGTTTGCTCCTTCGTTTACAACAGTAAAATATTGAGTAGCAGAGTTTAAACGAGGCCGTACGAGCTGCCAAGACGAACATCGCACTGGTCGACCAACTGACCACGCCATTTCTGGTGGTGGTGACCACGCCAGAAATGGTGAAGAAAATCCACAAAATGGTATTGGATGACTGTCGGCTGAAAGTGCGCGAGTTGGCAGACATGGTAGGCATTTCAAAAAGTGCAGTACATCGCATATTGACTGAAAATTTGGATATGAGAAAGCTGCGCGCAAGATGGGTGCCGCCATTACTCACAATGGAACAAAAACAGCGTCATGAGGATATTTCAATCGAGTGTTTGGCGAAGTTTCGCAGCAATAAAGCCGAGTTTTTGCGTCGATTCATAACCATGGATGAAACATGGGTCCATCACTTCACACCTGAGACGAAGGAACAGTCAAAACAATGGACTGAAAGGGGAGAATCGGCTCTAAAGAAGGCGAAGACAGTTCCATCTGCAGGCAAAGTTATGGCGTCAGTTTTTTTTTGGGATGCGCGTGGGATAATTTTCATTGATTATCTTCAGAAAAGAAAAACAATCAACGGCGAGTATTATGCGAACTTATTGCAGCGTTTGAGTGATGAAATCAAGAATAAACGGCCACATTTGGCGAAAAAGAAAGTTTTGTTTCATCAAGACAATGCACCAGTTCACACATCCGTTATCGCGATGGCCAAAATTAATGAGTTAAAATTCGAATTGCTTCCTCAGGCACCCTATTCGCCAGATTTAGCCCCCTCGGATTACTTTCTGTTTCCAAACTTGAAAAAATGGCTCGGTGGCAAAAGATTTGCCAACAATGAAGAGGTGGAGTCTGCGGTTGATGACTATTTTCAGGAGCGCGACGATTCCCGCTATAAACAGGATATTGAACATCGCTGAGAAAAGTATATTGAGCTAAAAGGAGACTATGTAGAGAAATAAAGATATTTTTTCCCAAATTTTTTGTGTTTTCTTTGTTAGGTCGGGTACTTCTGGGACTACCCTCGTAACTTAATAACAATTACGATTTTTGTAAAATGGTACTTGGCTTTTCTTCTCAGTTTGATCCGATTAATCATCACAATTTTTCATTTCCAAAAGATCCCGGACATCCTGTGTACAACGTTGTGTCTCAGGACTCTTCATCATGCATAATTACACACTGTATTACGATACTTGTGTAATAAAATTCCGGCAGAGTTTATTCCGTCTCTCTCCGCTTCGCTCTTGCGCGCCTATCGATTATTAATGTAATAATGACGATACGTAATAATGACGATTAATAAAGTACAATCAATAAGTTTATATACATTTGACAAACTGATAGAACGTAAGTTCACGCACGAGAGCCTCCATTAGTCACGCCCTAAAGTGCGTTCACTTGTCGCGCAAAGACGATTTCGACGGAACTGGCAGGATTAACGCGTAATCGAAATCTCGACTCGGGTACGGTCGAATAAATAATAGAAACGATGATAATAGCGGCGTAAATGGCGCGCGACAGTGAGGCATGAAAGTTTTATTCCACGAGCTTGGGACGTTCGGACCGGAAATTACATGAGACTTCGGGACACCCTATATACGAGGTGGCGTGTCCCGTCGGGACGGTTCTACGAGTTTTCACCGACTTCTGCTAGCCATCCTTCGCGTCCCTCGCTCGTCCCGTCGTCCCGTGTAGTTTCTTTTTTCCCCTCTTTTCCCTCGGCGCAACGAGCCAACCCTCTTCGGCTACTTTCGTCGGTGTAACTGCTTGAAGTTAAAACGGCCAACTCTCTCGCAGGATCTGTCTGCATCTTGGCAGCGACAACAATGGGGGAACAGGAAGGATTCCGTTTCAGTACACCGGATTTCTTTTGTTGGTAGCTTCGGTACGTAGAACATAATCGCGCGATCCCGGGGGCTACGCGGAGCGGGCAGGGGAAGGGGGCATGGGGCAGAGGAAAGGGAAATAAATAAACAAATTGCCGGGAAAGTGAATTTAGAGCGCGACCATCTATTGTCCTTGCTAATTCTCCGTTTTTATGGAGGGAAAAAGAAGAAAAAGAGAAATACGCGGCGTGTACCGCGGCGAGGCGGCTGACGGGCGTTTCTCTTTTGATAAAGGAGGAAATATCCTCGTCTTACGTTTAAGAAATTTACGAGGAATCTAGTTTGCCTTCCGTTGAAATTTTGCGAAAGTTCGCATCCCGCGCGTTCAGCAGAGACTACGTGATAGATAAGACTTTATGCTTCCATATTCTCTGAAGAAATTCGCGAATATGAAAATTTATTTAAAGAAGAAAATAACGTAAAGGCAACATACCGCGTTACATCCGCGAGACGTAATGGAATCCGTAGCCAGGCAAGCGACGGCTTGTCTCAGATCGACGCGAGAGTACACGCTATACGAGAGATGCCTGCTGAAAAATTGAGAAACGAGAAATGTGCCGCGACCTCTTTTTACACATATAATTTTTATATTTCTCGGACTCGCGCATAACGTTACGGCATTCGCGACGCGACGCAAAGATGAATGCGGGGAGGAATATCAAGGAGCGCCAGGTAGCGAAACTACTTATCGTCGAGTCGCGGATATTTAATGCGGTTCAAATGTATCTTCTATTCAAATGTATCCCCATTTTTCTCACCCTCACACTCGCGGCTCGCAGATAAAGGGTCGTCACTAGTTACATCCTCATTCCCCGTAACTTATTCACGTTTTACTTGTACTTATATTCCTTTTCTCTCTCTCTCTCTCTCTCTCTCTCTCCCTCTCTCTCTCTCTCTCTCTCTCTCTCTCCCTCTCTCTCTCTCTCTCTCTCTCCCTCTCACTTTCTCTCTTTCTCTTTGCTATATTTTTAAAGTATAATAAGACTACCGCAGGTATACACGCAGAATATTTCTTAAGCACCGCCCAATATCTTGGGAGTCGACTTTTAAAGTAAATTTATCAGAAAAAGTGTTCACATAATCATACGTCTCGAAGGCGTTTTCTTTCTTCGTAACGGTTCTTAGACGGAGAGAGAGAGAGAGAGTGAGTTTGAAACTCGACCCGGTAAATAGACAGAGTGTTATCTTCATCTTCACTTACAGTCGTCGTTCCGCGAAAAGTCAATGTCAGGTTTGGATTCGAGCGATACGTTATTTCAATTACTTGTACGAAAGCGGACGGGATGAAACCTTCTCCTGCAAATTTTTATTATTTCGTTCACTGGTCGCACAAAAGTAATTTTGGAAAATTTCGATAGATTTAGTTTAGCCTAGGAGATATTTGTGTTTCCATATTTTAAGACCCGTTTTTCCCATTGACTTTTTACAAAACGGAGTGACTATAGGTGAGTATAAAATGGTGGCAGTGCATTTTTTTAACTATTTACCGGCCCCAGTTTGGGAAATAAAGTTCTTTTCGTTTACGAGCCGTTAAAAAGGAAAGGAAAATTTCATAGAATTTTTAACGCCCGGTATCTCTGAGACGAGACTTTCGAGGCTATACGTTCACATCGGAACTTTTCCTCGTAAAATGAGCACGAAAATCATTTTCTAAAATATTGAACACCCAAGAAACATCCTGTGTAAGTATCCCCTCTGGGACTCTGCGCTGAGGACACGGTAAATGACGCAACATAAATGCAAGATAATGCATAGCTGCTGCAAGATTCAGCCAGGCCGAGCGTTGATACGCGGACTTTAAAAAACGCGAGATACAAAACGGACGGAACGATATCGAGAGAGAGAGCGAGAGAGCGAGAGAGAGAGAGAGAGAGAGAGAGAGAGAGAGAGAGAGAGAGAGAGAGAGAGAGAGAGAGAGAGAGCGAACAAGAGAGAGAGAGGGGGAAGGGAGAGAGAGAGAGAGGGAGGGGGAGGGAGAGGAAGAGAGGGGGGGAGAGAGAATCGCGCCAAATTTCCACTCGGTCACGTCTCGGGTATTTTAAAAACTTCTTCTCGCAGCTTCTCCGGCCGGCAAGTGGATTGGCGTATCTCAGTAACGGCAGGATTGTTTAGCGGAGCGTTTTAATCGGGAATCGCTCCGGAGGAAAGTTTCGGTGCCATAAAAATTTATCTCGAAGGCGGCCGCGCGCGCGCGCGCGCGCTGAGATGGCGGGCGCTAAATCGGGCCGGGCCAGGACGGGTAATTGGCTGATGCAATTCTTACGTAAGTTCGACTATCGCCCCGTACAAATTCCTGTTCGCGTGCCGTGGAATGAAAATTATAATCCGCGGACACGGCTCTGCGTCGGATTTACATTCCCCCTTAACCGCGGTAGCAAGAAGATTCTCGCTTAAAATTCCAAGCGCGCTTCCCGGCATCGTTTGTCTGTAGTCTGTATAAGCGATATTATTTTCAACAAATATTAACATCCTCTGCAGAACGGAGGGTCTCGATGTAGCGTTGAACGGCCGGAGAAAGAGGGAATCGCGCGCGCATTCTGTCCTCTCGCTCGATCGCGCGTAATTCTCGAGTCGCATTCGCGCGATATTCGCGTTCTTCTCGGTTCTGGAAAATTGAGCACCAATCAGCCGGCGGATATTTAATCTTTTATTGCATCACGAGCGGCCCGAGGCTAATGGACCAACCGAACGTGAGTCAAGTTTTATCGTCGAGGTAGCAAATATAAGATGTGTAATAAGCAAAGAGTGATAAAAGAAGTCTGGCAGGGGAAGGTAAACGCGACTTCCGTCGCGTTAGCATTTTCAGTAGGGATCTATGTCGGAATCAAGCGTTACTTAATTGTTGACGCAGCTTCCGATTCGATATCCTTGGGTGCTAATTTAACATTAGGAATACCAAGCTGCAAATAATGACCGACTGGTTAGTAATTTCTCATAAAGGCCATTCAGATTCTTTTTCTTATACATAACGATTCGTTTTATACTTCAATGGACGTTGAGTAAGGCTAGGAGAAATAAACATTTTTGTCCTTACGTATCATTTTTTCCTGAAAACTCACCGTTTTCGGTAGAAGTAGATCGCGTTGGTAGCTTTAATGTTAACGCGCGATGTACATGATGTATAAAAACGGTCGTACAATATTTTAATAGCGCGTGTCTGAGGCTTAATTAGAGACAGAAGTCCTGATATGTAATTTATATGAATTTTAGAAATTGATCAAAAAAATCCTTTACCATTTTGCAAATAAGTATGCAAATTTCCAAGTTATCAATTAAAATAGCTAGATACAGTCATTTTCAATCATTAATAACTTAATAACTATTGCGATTTTTGCACAATAGTACTGGACTTTTCTTCTCAGTTTGACTTGATTAATCTTCACAATTTTTCATTTCCAAAAGATTCCGGACACCTTGTAAAGGTGCACCTTGTAAAATTTCGCAATTTGCAAAAATCAAAATGACGAATGAGCTACCATGAATTAAATGACATTTTCAAAAAAAAAGTGCAAGATGAAGCGATCAAATAGTAGAGAAATTTTGTCTAGGACATTTTTCAATGCAAAAGATGTGATGTCTAAACTTCACTTATAATTAATTCATAGGATAGATAATTAATTCGTAGGACAGATTCTATGTGAAAAGATGTGTAAAAGGATGTGATAAATATTGTATATATTTTCAAACGCTAAGATATACTATACAGATAGTAGCTTAATTTTAATTATTATAATATTGAATATATTTTATTTAATTAAATCGTATTTTACAAATAAACAACTGGACACTGTTATAAAAATTGCCCAAAATTTCTGCAAGCTTCTCGAAAGTGTAGGCACTTGTAACATTAAAAGGAAATAATGCTTTTTTTTTTTTAATTGTACTCGCATCGAACGGTAACGATATACCGACGTTACAACAAATGATTCTTCGGTCAATATTCCGGAATTACCACAACTGATAGGTATTATTCTCAAAAACAAGTAAGAAACATATACTGGCTTAAATTCTCAAGCCGCTTGTCGCGACGTGCATTTTCTCTCATTGTTGTTATCCTCTGAATGCTATATCTAAAAAACTAAGCTCTCGCGGACATATGTTTAGTCGCATGCAGGGCCTTCTTACTTATTTTCCAATGTAGAATCTGTTTTGTGAGTATATTGTGCAATTAGTGAGATATTGGTCCGTCTGTTGGTACCGTTGCGCAATATCAAGTCTTTGTTCTTTTGCGAAGAACTTTTTACTCTAGCGCGCGTTAGTTTTCTTTTTTCACCAACTCTCTTTTTTCACCAACTCTCGACACCTGTCTCTTTTCAACTTCCGAAAACATTGTTTGAAAGAAAAAAAACAAGCCAGCCGTTTCGGTCCGGTGCAAAATTTGAAGGTGAAAGCAAACCATGTTGAATACTACAAAGAATTTCTAAAGAAATGGCTACACCAGCGGTTTCACTCTGACTGTGAGATTAATCGTCTTAAGATCTAAAAAGATTGGCTTATCTTCCATTATTACTATTTAAAACAAGAGAACATGAAGTTACTGAATTTTATATTTGAATACAAGTTTTTTCTGTTCTATTTATTAACTCTGGAAAGAAAACATATTTAACAAAACTCTTGCAAGACTAGGTGCCTTTTATTTCTCGAGATTGAGTATTTCAACGTGAAAAAGGAGAAAATCTCTCCCAATACAAGCATTACGAATTTTTATAAATATAAAATAAATACGCAATATTTAAAAGTGCTATAAACGTTTCGATTAAGCAAACAAATTGAGTTTTGATCGGACTTTTCATTTAAAACTTTATAATGCAAGCTTCCCGCGAAGTTAAACTGAGCACTGGTAGCAAATTCGGCTTTTATTAAGTTGCAACATTTTATTAAGTTGCAAACTGCTGTGTTTTTTTTACTAAATTTAAAAGGAAATATAATTAATAATTCTCATGGATATTCCCTTATGAAGCAGCTAAATGATTGATGATGATATTCTGAGTACGACCAAAGAAGATTCTCGTAACACAACTCACCTCCCTTTCCTTTAAATAATATTTAGCAAGCCATATAAATTTTGAAATTCTTACTTTCGTATTTATAATTGTGTCATGATTATTATTTGATTAATCAGCAGCTGGACAAACGCGCAGAAATCCGATAAGCGCCGTCGTGTTGGAGAACGTGTTGGACAATTAAAAATTATAATATAATGAGAGATTTTTATTTGCCTTTTATGACCATCTCTTGATTGACATCTCTGATTAATGACAGACTGAAAATAGTCTTCAAAAAAACATCATCAGATCGTAAGTAATTACAATAGGGTCGAACGAACGATCGGTGTTTGCACGAAAGTGCTGAAAGCATTATGAGATCGAATCGGTTTTCCGAACAAAGTACCTGCTGCAAAATACAGTAATTTTAATATTACAGTATACCGCACGTTAGCTATTTAATTCTCGGCCGATCAATCGTCAGCCGCAACATCCAATAGATACACGTTCGTCGCTGCTGCGGCATTAATGTTTCCTGTTCATGCTAATACTTGACAATTTGTGCTTCATTGTTTTTTATGTACTTACTGCCTGGTCCATTAGCCAAAAACGTTAATAAAAAAAAAATGGAGGAAGAGGAAAAATTAATGAATCACGTAAATAGATTACGCATCCTGCGGGACGACACAATTGTAGATTAGGTTATTCTGAACAAAGACGTTCTTTACCATTTTGCAAACGAGTATGCAAATTTCTAAGTTATCGATTAAAAGAGCCTCTAGATGTCGTCATTTCCAATCATTAATAACTATTGCGATTTTTGCAAAACAGTGCATGCCTTTTCTTCTCAGTTTCAGATCTGATTAATCCTCACAATTTTTCATTTCCAGAAGATCCCGGACACCCTGTATAGGTGATTGGATATAACATAAGATTTGATATAACTGGCATGTAACCTAAAATATAACACAATAAATTAGACACAGCATAACTTTTATACAGAAGCAGAAATATATTCTGACCCGAAGCGTAACTACCACGTGCTCCACTTTTATTAATTATATTATGAATGTTAATCACAATTGAATATTAATTTAATATTGGTCATATTATAATCTAATATTAATCAATCGTAAAGGAGGTTGAGCCTTATCCCCGATCTTTGATACCTCCGAGCCGGATATTTTTGCATCTTTTATTTAATTGCCGGTACCGCGCGAAGGATCCATCTGCTAATCTGCAACGATCTAATCAGAAAACGATCTTTTGTTTTAGATCCGATTCCGAGCTTGCGGCGACATGGTGGACACGGCTCCGGGCGGCAGTGGTTTCGGCAGACGCGAATGCCGCACCGGAGGATCCGAGCTTCGGGCCGAGCGCGATCAGCTTGAAGGTGGGTTTACACAGAGACCTTCTCATCTTCCTCCATTTAGCCCTTTGCGATCAGAAACAGACGTAACAGTCGGAATAAAAAGGATCGCGAGACGAAAAAGTTTTTCGTCTCGGCGATACGTTTGTTAAATTATAATTAATCCCGCTCAATAAAATAGTCTCCCCGATACAGTAACCCTCAACAGTACAGCAATTGTTACTGCCTATGTAATTTGTGACGTCGCTTTTTTACAAAATTGAATATGTTTCTTTTAACGCTGTTGATTACAGAAAATTAGAACAAAAACATTCGGCGAATTACAACCAATGAACGTAGAAAGAAAAATATCGGATGCACATCATGAGACATTGTATCGATGGCGAAACGATGGCTAAGTGCGGATTTTTTGCAGAAAGCTAATTTTTATTACTCTTTTTAAACGTAAATCCCAATTTTTTATTACATCATCTCTCTTTCTCTCTCTCTCTCTCTCTCTCTCTGCCAATTAATTTTAACAACTTTGTCTGAGACATTTTTTTCTAAAATATTTAGTTTTCGAGATATTTCATCGTCCCGATATTTTTTATACACTCTGTATATAAACATTTGAGCTCTTTCTATTCTTCAGTCAAAGGTGTTAAAGATATATCTGATAAAATTATTTACGCGATCTTCTAGTTATTTCGAGTGTAACGCGCGTAAAAATCGCACTACCACTTGCAAACGCGACGGACTTCGCTCGAGTATTAACAGTCTTCGCGATCGTCGCGGTTTGGAGTTTCCGATTTCTCATGCTTGCATTCGCGCTCGCGGATACGTTTCTAGAAATATTAAATTGCACCGAACTAGATTTATAAAAATAACGTGAAGCACTTTTTGCACAGGCACTCGTATCGTCGCGAAGTCGCATGAGTCTCACGTCATTCGCGATCGACGCGATCGTCCTTTAATCCGCAACGAGTTTACTGCGCTTAGCTTTCGCTTCGCATTGTGTCTTTGCATTCGATATTTGCAGCTCGTGACGAATGAGCTCGACGAAATTTTCGTAAATTCCAACTTCGTACATTTCCCGCTTATTGAAAGGAGGGAAGTACACATTTTTTCCGGAACGTCCTTTGAACGTTGTAACTGCACGTGAGAGAAATGGAACACCCCCTTTCTTCCTTTCGATTGCGCCGAAAGCACCGCAGTGTTCGTTACGCGCGTTTTTACGCTCTATTCGTGACTCGCGAGTGAGCGAGTTCTCTCCGAGCGTCGGGATTCGTTTCATTTTTCGCGAAGTCGTTAAACGCCGTTAGAATTATCGTGGTCGCGAGCAAAGTAAAATCGCTTACCCCGCGGAACGGAAAGGATACTCGCGGAACTTCTTACTGTGTAGCGCAACTTGTGAATCGCGTTGGTTTCCGCCAAGCAATTATATTGTTGTTCAAAACACTGAATGCTCAGATAATTTCAAATCCATCCTGAAGGATATTTTAATAAATGCTATATTTCGTAAAGTTTAATCAAGACAGTCTTAACTTTTAAAATGTGTGGTGTTGAAGAATCGTGCAGTAATTTCCGCAACGTCCGGACACAAATATGTGTTGTACTCAAATATTCATCAACTATGAACCGTCGGAGCTTTTCAAAGTCTTCAGTGTCGTTTCAAGTTGTTCTCCAAGAACACATATAGGGTAGATCATTTTATTCAATACACGCGAATATCTGGAAAAGAAGAAGTTTAAAAAAAATATTTCAGACGTAAGTTTTATGGCTTCGAGGGAGAAAGATGGTGATATTATCAATTTGATTGTAGATAACGCCACTTTAGAGGTTTCATCGTGGCGGCCATTTTTTTTTAATGGAAATCGATTCTTTTTTCGATGTAAAAGTTGTAGCTGATAATGAGACGAGTACAATGATTTTTTGTTTTTTGAAGTTGGATCGTTTTTCAGTGAGTTACAGCGTTCCAAAGTTTATAATTTAAGTAAAAAGCTTCCACCCCCGTAAATTATAAATTTTTGAACGCTGTAACTCACTGAAAAGTGATCCAATTTTAAAAAACAAAAAATCGTTGTACCAGTCTCATTATCAGCTATAACTTTTATTTTGAGAATAGAATTGACTTCCTTTTTCAAAAATGGCCGTCATGATGAAATCTTTAAAGTGGCGCCATTTAAAATTAAATTTATAACATTATCATCTTTCTTCCTCGAAGCCATAAAACTCTTCGAGATATTCGCGTGTGTTGAATAAAATGGTCCACTCTCTATATAAAATTACTCGTACATATATAATTACGCGCCCACACAAGAAAAATGCTATGTAATCACGATTGAAGTAACTGCTTGTCTTTGAAGCAGCTTGTAATGTAGACGATTAATCGAACGTACATTAATCTTTCCTTTCCTTTATTTAACAACATTTTACTTCCGTGTGGACATATAGAGGCAACATTTATACATGGGTCATGTGTGTAAAATTATGTATGATTTGCGTATAATTGTATGTGTTTTTATAAAATTATACATAATTGTGTTTGTTAGAGTCCATAAGATTTTTATATGACAAGACAGACTCGATAGATCAATTTCTAACATATTGTACGTGAAAAAAGCTTTCGCTCGGCAACTCATTTTTTGTCGCCTGAGGATCAGATGAAAGTTCTGTGATAAGAACGGGAAAATTCCGCGGCTCCGGTCGCGACAACAGAGACGTCGTTCCTCATCATCGACTTTTCGACTGGTTCCTATTCTGTCAGAGACCAACCGAGATTTTTTCGCCCGCGTTACACCGACTGAACGTGTAAATTATTACTTAATTACCGCGTAACTTTCGGCATTCCGACTCTCAATGCTGAATCGGACGAGCCACCGACTCGTCGCGCGCGCGCGCGCGTACAGGATCATTCCATACACGTTTTCTCTCGCGGTAACGCTCCAAGTGTTGGATAACGCAGTGAAATCGAAGGCGCCGGTAACGAGAGAGAGAGAGAGAGAGCGGGGCGCGTGGTCGACGGAGGAAGCAAGCGAGAGAGATCGAAGCGAAGAAGGGTCGGGAAGTCGCTAAATGAGAGTAAGCGCAAGGAAGAGTCGCGGGGCGAACGAGCACGAGAATGGGGTGGTTTAAAGGCGGACCACGTAGCTCCGAGGGTGGGTCTCGGGGCGCGAAGGGCGGCGGTACCGAAGCGGTGGGGGGGGGAGGGGGGTGGAGGTCCGAGGGTGGACTGCAGCGGTCAGCAGAATCAGAATGCTTAGAACCCCATATAACGGCCACTCGACCGAGTTGAAACCCTAGTTCGTACGTACAGCGTCGTTCAGCAATAGCGGGCGCGAAGGGGTGCGGTATCGCGCCATAAGGAGAGCGTTAACGTCGACATTACGACGGCGGTAACGTAAATCGCGGCTGAGCGCGGCCACGCGACGGGACGGAGTTGTCTGTTATCTGCCGTCTCCGCGTCGTCCTTGTCTCGGGATGAACGGGATCGGAACGCCATGGGGTGGGGGAAGGAGGCATCCCATTGTTTTCAAATCGGCGTTTCCGTCGAGCGATTAACCTCGGTTTTGAACGGGAGTGTGTCGAACGCCCGTTTTGGAGTATGGAAAAATATTTACTCGGGGGAATAATTAATAATTATGGAGGAATAATTAGAAATAAATAAATTGGGGGGGGGGGTGCACACGAGAATGCAGGATGCGAGCAATTGTTTCTTATTAAGGGTTTCTTATTAATGCAAGCGAGTCGTGAGAGACCTGAGAGGATATCTCTTATCGCGGGACGCGAAGGCTGGCTGTCGCAAGGAGCTGGAGTGAAGCGGGCCGGAGGATCCTTTTTGAACGGTACTGTACGTCACGGGGAGTATGTCGGTGAACGATTACACCGTTGCACACACGCACGTAACGTTCCGGCGGAGTTTGTAGAACTGTCTGCGGGAGTTTCCACGGACTTCTCTTTCGTGGTACTTGGTCCTCAAGAACCGGCCGTCGTTGTCAGTCGGCCCAGTCGTCCCGGCGTTCGATCGGACGCTAGTCGCAGTCATATCGATAATTAGACCGTGTCACGCGCGCACAAAGACACCACTCCTTGTTGCAGCCGTCCCGTCCCCCCCTCCTGCCGTTGTCCCACCGCGGCCGCTCTTTATTCCGGCTCGAGAAACGCGGCCGATGAAATTGATAAATCAGAACTGGTCAGTGGAGTCAGAGTTTTTCGTCGCATTAACGTGTCGACCGCCACGGCGATGCGTTTCGTTAATTCACGTAACTAATTAGTTAGAATAATAGTGAGTTGATAAATCTAGTTGACGAATATATATCGGTCCGTTGGTTCGCAGATTTGTTAGGTAGCTTCTTGAGGTTGAGGGAACGAATCTACCTAAGCTTGCGGCTAATATACAAATAATTATTTGTACAATTAAAATTTTTGAGAGGAAGATAATAATATTCGCAAAGAGGAAAAAATGTGCTCCGCTCCTCTTTTTATTGTAATGTTGCGCGAAGTAAATGTTGTGTAAATTACAGAAATATAAATTACAGAAAAACTTTGATGGACTTTAACTCATATAGAGATATGACCGAGATCACTATTTGTTTAAAAGATATTACACACGTTTGACTTTTACTACATATTGCAATGTCTTGTTGTCATTCGCTATTTCTACAGAGTATACGAAAAATAACGGGACGGCGAAATATTTCGAAAATTAAGCATTTTAGAAAAAAAATATTTCAGATAAAAGTTATATGGTTTCAAGGGGGACACAATAAAACAACTATATAATTTTGTTTATACATGGCGTTACTTTCGAGATATTACTTTTACTTATCATTACTTTTCTTAAATGACTTTTGTCAATTTGATGATTTTGAAATTTTCAAAGATCAATAAATTAACAAGAGCTGGGGCGCTATTGTAACAATATATTCTTGAGACCAAATAGAGTAAAAGAATCTAGTAGCACTTTTTCTTCCGACAAATAGTTAGCGAGATATCGTAAATTAATGTTGAAAAAGTTACCAAGTTTTCCTTAAATATCTAAAAAGATATTAGGCAGATAAAAAAATGTCTCAGACAAAAGTTGTTCAAATTAATTGGTAAAAAGAGATGATAGAATGAAAAATTGAGGTTTCCATTTACGAAAAATAATGACCAGTGAATATCTCGAAAGTGGCGTCATCTGTGAACAAAATGATATAGTTATTTTATGCCTCTTTTAAAACTATATAACTTTTGTTTGAAACATTTTTTTCCAAAATGGTTAGTTTTCGCCGTCCCGGTACTTTCTATACACCCTGTATAATAATTCATACTACAATATCGATGTAGTTCAGTTTTACAGACTGAAAAGAATACTGTGAAAAGCAACATAATTTTAACGCAATCTCACAGCATTTTTTATCCGTGTACAAAAAATCAAATACCTTTCTAAAAAAAAAAATGTTATTGTTATCGATACTTAACTGTGAAATTAATCTGCCGACACGCGCGAGCAAACATACAGATTTGTCGTGGCTCTGTTTAGAACGACTCGTGGAAATCAATCTGGCGGTAAAACGCGAGTGTTGCGCGATGCTCTTGGCGCCGCTTTTGTCGTAATACTCCGGAGATTTGGGAACTGTTTTACAACGAAGACGCTTGAAATTGTTCCTCGCCGAGTTATCTCGCGTTTTTCACAAGTCCATCACTCGCTAAAAATCGCAACAATTCCGCGGGTCGCGGTGAATCACGATGCCGCGGCAAGAAAGCGAATTAAACGCCGTCCCCCCCCCCCCTCTCTCTCCCGTCCTCCTTTATGCACAGAGCGCTGAGCCGTATTCTTATTGCAACAGCGTGTAAGTCGATCCGCGGTTACCGCAAGAAAATTCCGCCGCCGCTCGTCGGTTTATTCCAGCGGAATGGAATAACCCGCGGAGAAAGAGGAAGAGAGAGAGAGAGAGAGAGAGAGAGAGAGAGAGATAGAGAGAGAGAAACGTAGTATGCACGGTATGCGCCGCCGCTGCAAGAAACACTCGCGAGTATTAAACTGCATAGCTGCCGCTGTCTGCACGTTCGTAAGTGGTCGCATTACAGAGACAGTGGCCACCGGTGGATGTTACGAAGCCAAGTCGGATAGTTTCGGCGGCGGCGCGAACTTCCGCGCATTCTGCCGCCAAAATCTGTGAGAGCCGAAAGTCGGAATTGCGATCCGCCTTTCGTTTCTCGCGTCGCGGAGGACGCCCGTCCAAAAATAACCGCGGCGTCTTCCATCTCGTTTCTCATTCTCCCTCCTCGTCTCATCTTGATTGTCGCGTATGCTTCGGCGGTAATATTCTTCCGCTTTTGCATCGCAGTGGGCCTCCGAGGTGTCCGACTATTTATCCGCTCGTTTTTCAGCTGTCCTTCTCGCAGCCACGCTTGATTTTCCCTCTTCTCTCGCGCGAACGTCGCGCGAATATACAGGGTGTCTGTTGATTTGCGGGACATCTGCCGTCGGAAAGTTCGCGCACACGTGCGTCGTAGCGCAGTATGTTCTCTTTTGTTACATATGTATTACAAGGTTTCCATTAAACTGACAAATTGGGCGCTTGTTGGCTGCGAGTAATTTGTAAGTGACACCGAGGAGGATCCAAACGCCACGGCGGGCCGAAACGTTTTACATCGTAAACAGCGATATTTCAAGCGATATTGCGAAGCGACGCTTTTATAAATCGGAAATTCAACCCCCGTGACATACGCAGCGGCGGCTCCCGCTTGCTTCCGCGTTTATTTATTAATTCGGTTAAATCGAACAGAAAAATCCATCAGCGTTTTGTAAACTACGCGCCGCGCTAATTATCGGGATATATCAATGGGAGAAAATTAATCAATCAATGCGGGCGACGCGAGCGAACTCGTTTACCAATTTTCTCTCTCATTAATATCTGAGTAATTATCGTACCGGTAATTTATAAAATGGTAGAGGACTTTTCTACTCGGTTTAACGAGTCCCATCCGCAAACGAGCGCTCGGCCGCCTAAATGCAGACATCCCGTGTGTGGCTCCATCTGTCTCGCTTCGAGCGCTGAAAGTCTTGCCGACAAGGATCACCCAAAAAAAGTGATTTCAGAATAAGTGGGATCATTTAAATTTTAGAGGATTTTACTCTTATATATGGCCTCAAGAGGATTCCTCTATGATTGAGAGGAAAATATTATAAACATGTTATTCTTAAAGTTAGAGGAATTATATGTTATATGTATAACGCAAATCTTATTAATTCTAATATAAATTTTCTTTTATACACAGATTATTTAATCTCTTTTTAAGATGATTATTATGTATTCTTATTGTACTTTATTCTTACTGGTTATATTGGTTAATTTGAAAGAATATTATAATGTATAGCGAAAAGTAATGGTGGCCCACATAAAGTGTTACAAGTCCATAACTTTAAAAATATTTATCAAATAAAAAAATTGTTCATAAGGAAGTTTCATATATTCGAGAGGTCTCTCTAACTATAATACATAAACGTAAAGTCATCCTCGCTTCCCCTTTAAGGGGGGACGGGGGTTGATACTTGATAATTTTAAATGGAACCCCCTAGAAAATGTTGCATATTTGGATTTTACGGGAAAATACAAGTAAATTTTATCTGGAACATTTCTTTGGAAAATGCTTCTATCAAAAGTTATAAGTATTTAACCTTTAGCGCCTTTAGCGATTTCATTTATGATTGAACTCCATTGACACAAAGTTGCGTCCGCGCAACAACAAAAACAAAAAAGACCCTAGAGTACATACTTGATGTTAACCAAAAGAAACATAAATAAACACTTTTGTCGAGAAACGGGTCTGTGATCTGTATTTACGTATATAGCTTTTGGCTCTAGTTCTACAATAAGTAGGCACGAATGAAATAAGATCATTATAACGAATAAATTTCCAATCTTGTTATGGATTTCATAACTACAAAGTTGTTCATCATAACCAATTGTATGAAACTTAGCTAAAAGGAAGAATATATTATTCAACTTCTTGCAATAGATTATAAACTGTATTTGACCAAGTATGGGTAAATTATTTTTGTTATATGTTACAGCACACACATACTTTTTTTTCAGAAAGCATTCCAAATATTCTGACCTATGAGCATATGGTTATTTTTTCGTTCATGTCTAGAGGTAGAGCACAATAGAACAAAAGAAGTGGACATTCAAATCAACATATTCCTCTTCATATGAGAGGAAAGTTAATTGATATAAGAGGAAATCTTCTTGAAATAAGAGGAAAACAGAATAATATCTAATAAATTTTAGATGAATGGTTCACTTTAATCGCTTTATCGAAAGAGGAAAATCTTTTTCCTGTAGAAAGCTTCGCTTAGAACAGGGATTCCCAACTGGGGGGTGCAAAAAAAATTCTCGGAGGTGCGAGGAAAAGTGATTGTAATTAATAATGATTAAGATGAATTCTGGAATAATCCGGCATTTTTACCATCAAATTAAAAAAAAATGTTATTAAAATTATATATTTTTCACGTATCTATACACATGTATTCATTACGTGTCATTATGCGGAGCTTGATACCACGGATAATAATTTTATAATACTAGAATGATAGTTGATTTCTAAAAAACAATACTACGTAATAATAAATTATTATAAATTAACTTCTTGCCTTAAAATCCTAACAGCAAATTTTCATTATGAAACAAGCGAATAATTTTTTTTATAGGGGGTGCGAAGGTTCATTAATAAGTTTTTAGGGATGCGAAATACAAAAAGGGTTGCGAAAACCTGGCTTAGAATACAAGACTATGGGAAAATTCACTTTACAAATAGAATACTTCTTATTTGGGTGATAGCCACGGCGGCGTTCGTCCGTCCGTCTCCTTGAAGTTTCACCCCACCGTGTAACAGAGCTTTACCGCTTCCCGCTGGTAGTCTGAGACTTGGCGGAGCCGCCGATCTCAACAGCGCGCTCAGTAACGCGCGACCTCCACTTCCCGATCGGTCGAAGAAACATCGCCCTCCCCAAATGAATCCATCACGCCGGAGCGTATCTCTCCTGCAGCACAGGATCCCCGTATCCACTTAGCACGAGGATCCGTGGAACGGGCACGCGTCGCTCACCCTTACCGGGAGGGTGCGGAGGGGACGAGTCGAAATATCCGGTTTCCTGGGCGGCAGCAGAAATCCGCCGCACGCGAAATTTCGTCGACGGCGAAGCGTTTACGTCCACCGCGGTCATTCCGTCCGGGAGGAAACTTCGCGAATCCGGATAATCCTATTAGCGAGGACACCGAGTACTTGCTTGGGTTAAACGAGCGGGCCGAACGGGCACCGTCGTTTCCGCGACCGCTGATGGAAACCTACGAGCATTCGTATAACGTGCGCGGGGCGCGGCCTAGGCTCCCTCCCTCTCTCTCTCTCTCTCTCTCTCTCTCTCTCTCTCTCCCGCTCGCTCCGATCGTGAGCGAGGAACGGCGTCTCACGGAAGCCGCAGCGCTCCTGCACGGCGGCGAGGACCTGCGGAATTGCGAGCTGCTGATTGCGAGGGGCCTGATAACTAGGCAAAATTAGGGAGTTATGTCCGCGTTAATAGATACGGTGGAGCCGAGATATGTGTGTGCCGTCTAAATTACAATTCAGCCGCTTCTTTAGCAACAAGGGTTGCTCTGTGTTTTATTAATAGGAGGAAGTCCCTCGGCCACATCGTAAAACTACGTAGAGATAGGGGGCACGTATGTTTTTGTAGGAAAAACGCGTCCTCGCACGTGCGAGACTCGAAACTACCCTCAGAAAGTGCTCCTCTGTATTTGTCCGAGGTCGCGCTATTATATATTTGAAAGCGTGAAATATATAGAGCGTGCCTCGTAACTTTATTGACAAACTTTACAGGATAGATTTTATGTTGAGGTAAAAAGGTCCTACATGTGTCTTAACATATTCACAGGATCGGGTACCTAAAACAGACCACCTGAATAACTTTGAGAATATGTGAAATAGGAGAAAGATATCAAATACAGAAATTGCAGGGTTCTAAATGATACATCACACAGCGATACTAGTATGACCTTGAACCGCGTCATCAAGGTTGCGGGAAGGTCTTGTAGTTCTTAAATGGAAATCCCCATTTTTATTGTATCATTTCCTTCTGAATCAATTAATCTGAATAACTTTTGTCTGTGATGTTCTTTATTTGCTTAATATTTTTTCAAATATTCAAGGAAAACTTGGTAACTTTTATAATATGTAGCTTACGACATCTCGGTAAATATTTGTGGGAAGAAAAAATGGTACTCGACTCTTTTACTCTTTTTGCTAGTCTCAAGAATATGCTGTGACAGCTTGATGATTTCCGAAAATTTCAAAATCATCGTGTTAACAAAAGTTAGAGTACTATTGCAGTATATCCTTCAGACCAAGTGCAGTAAAACAGTTTAGTAGCATTTTTTCTTCCGACAAATAGTTACCGAGATATTGCTAAATCTTAAAAAAGTTACTAACAAGGGACATCCGCGAAGTGTGTGTCCCCGATTTCAATGAAACTTGGCATATTTGCAGAGTGGTCAAACGTTTTTAATTATATATATATATATATATTAGAGATATGCGAATTAAGAATTTTTATGTCGAATCGAATCGAATCTCATTTTTTGAATTTAAATTGGAATCAAATCGAATCTATGAAATTTTATTCGAATTCGAATTGAATCGAATGAAATCAAATCGAATCGTTAAAAAATTTAACATGACTATTAAACATGCAAATAATGATGGAAGGTTTTAACATGAGAGGGAATATTGATATTGTAATATCATCTTAAAGTATCGATATTGTAATAATATCTTAAAGTAAAATATATAGTTAAATATTTAAAGTAATTTGTAACTAAGTTATTAATTATTAATTTTAAGTTAATATATATAATAGTTTGCGAATAGCGCACATCTCTAATATATATATATATATATATAATTTAAAAAATGTGAATTAATAAATAACTTTAACACAATTATTTATACAATTTACGCAATTGTATACATTTAATATAATTATATATATATATATATTAATTAATTGTTAATTTACATGTGGAGATTAATTTTTACTGCTTCCACGTTACATGATTCCTTCTGTACCGACGAAAAAAGAAAATCGAATTACAGAGAGTTGACTGGTGTATCAGGAGCGCGCGCGTATATTTACATGGCGCGGGCGGAAGTCGCGAGGACGGAAAAACCCATTAAAATCCGGCGATATAACAGCGGCTCCCCGGCGATTACCCTCCTTGGGTATCAGGAGGATTAAGCGTACGCGCCATCGGAAAAAGTCGAACGCGCGCTTCACACCGCTGTATCGCGTGAGATTTTTCTTTCCGCTTCAGCGGGCTGCGCAAACTCGCCGTTACAACGCGGCTTACACACACACACACACACACGCGCGCGCGCGCGCGCGCGCGTACACACCGAGCGGCCAAGGCGTGGGCGTGGGACTGTATCGAGGAATATGGCCGGTATTATTCAGCGGCATTCGCCGGCACGCTGATCCCTTCGAATACGCGTCCCGCCTTTATCTCCCGGATCATACCGACGTATTCCGCCGGGCCGCACTTCCGCCCGGCGCGACCGCGCGCGTGTCACGCTTCGCACGCACGCGAGACGCGCGATGCACACAGACACGCAGATACATTACACGCGTAGCGCGCGAACTCACGGCCGCCGAAACGGGCAAACACGCGGCCCGTAAAACACGCTCGAAAAGCATTCGAGGGCGGCGGAGGGGTGCGGGAGAACACGCAATTTTCACGCTTTAACGTTTGCCGGCGCAATTGCTTTTCGGGAATGACGAGTGCCCTCCTGACGTTCCTGACGATCGACGTGCAGCGAATATCGCGTAAAAAAGAAGGGCGGGTGGCGGAGGCGACGGCGACGGCGGCGGCGATGGTGATGGTGATGGTGGTGGTGGTGGTGGTGGTGGTGGTGGTCGTAACGTGGCTGATGAAAACGAGTTAAAATCCGCAAATAACCGGCAGCCCTTCGCGATTTGCCGCGCTCGTTCGTTATGGCAATCGTCCGCGGGTTTAAATCTCGCGGCTTAATTGGATCGTATTCTGCGGGGAGCAAACCGTATAACAATATTTTTATTCCATCGTAAATAAACGATAAATGGCTCCGTCGGTATATGAATGTACGTAGCGCTGGAGTGTGTGAAAGAAGAGGGGGGCAGGCGGCAGGGGAGGGGAAAGCTAATCTCGAACGGCTAATCGCGCAAGATGCGGCAAGCTCGAGTCTCCGCGACGGTCGAACGCGCACACGTTGGCTGACGATTGAGTAATCGATTTTCGGAAAACGGACGCCATTGGTGCTTGGAAAGAGTACACTTTTGATACCCGATGAAATAATCGTCGCGCAATCGGCGCGTTTCCTCAACACAAGCATTGATTCCCCGAACGAAATTCATGATTTCGAACGACGATGCGTAATCTGTCCTTTTTCTTTCTACTCTCTGTCTCTCTTTTTTTTTTTTATGTACAGTAATGTCTTTACAAATTAACTTTCCGGATGCATTATGGGGATACTCAATTGGACAACAAACTCTGAAAATGTCTATAGACATACATATGTATATATTTTATTATATGAGCTGTATGCAAAAATTTTAGTCCTTTTTTCAGTATTCTAATGTAATTATTTTAGATTGAAATCTAAACTTCCGCGTCATTTTATGTTTCTCTGAGGTTAGTATTGAATTTTCTAAAATCCCACTCTGTAAGACTCATTGGTGCGCATAACCTTCGCATCCCACTAAATATCCCACAAAAGGATCTTTTCGCTGTGGATATTTGGTTTTACCACTGATGTGGAAAACTGTCCGGGATTCACCCACGAATATCTGCGTTTAGAATTATCATACACAATTCACTTTTCATTGTCAGTAACAATTTTCGACAAAAAATATCTTTCTTACGTTGTCTGTAAAATAATGAAACGCACGTACTCAACTGGCGGATAATGCCGTTTTGCGACAATTTATACGCGGCACTCATTTTCCAAGCTATCGAATTTTTCCCATTTCATGCAGTCGCGTCGCCTTGAAACTGTTGCTTGGTCAATTGCGAGCTGTTCTGCAAGTTCTACTTGCGTTTGGGATGGGTTTTTATTCAACAACGCTTCCAAATTGTCGGCCTCAAGCTTTCGTGGCGTTCCAGAGCGCGGACGATCACTCATGTCAAAATCACCATCTTTAAAGTGATGAAACCAATATTTGCTTGTATTATGGGACACAATATTTTTCCCGAAAACAGAGCAAATGAATTCACATGCTTCAGCAGCAGTTTTTCTTTGCTGGAATTTATTGGTCTGTTTTTCGCAGCTGCACTGTTGAACTGGTGCAATAAGTTAAAGTGAGACAAATATAGGTTTTTTCATTCTAGCTTATTGCACCAGTTCAGCAGTGCAGCTACAAAGAACAGATCATATATTGAATGTAGTGCCGAATATAAAGTTTTTTGTCGCTCATTATATCGACTGTTATTTTTAAGATTATGTTCACCAATTAATCATGATGAATGACGTTTTAGAAAATGCAGTGCTAACCTTACAAAACAGCGGAAAAATATTTCAATTTAAAATAATTATATCAGAAGGCTGAAATGAAGACTAAAACTTTTGCATATATAGGATTTGCATGTCTGGGATTTTTTAGAAACGAAAAATTATGAAGATTAATTAGATCAAACTGAGAAAAAAGTCATATACTATTTTGCAAAAATCGCAACAGTTATTAAGTTATTAATGATTGAAAATGACCACGTATAGAAACTCTTTTAATCGATAACTTGAAAATTTGAGTACTTCTTTGCAAAATGGTAAAGAACTTTTTTATTCAGAATGACCTAACCTACAATTATATGACGGCTATTATATTTAGCGATAGATATGAGTATATTGAACCTTGTTATTGAACCCATATTGAAATGAGTATATGAGTACTTTGAACCTTGAATCTTGAACCTGTCGTTAGGTACAATAGCCATCATATAAGTGTAGGTCAGTCTGAACAAGAAAGTCCTCTACCATTTTGCAAACAAGTACGCAAATTTTCAAGTTATGAATTAAAAGATCTAGATGTGGTAATCTTCAATCATTAATAACTATTGCGATTTTTGCAAAATGGTACTTGACTTTTCTTTTCAGTTTGATCTGATTCATCTTCACAATTTTTCATTTTCAAAAGATACCGAACACCCTGTATAAAAGTCTGTTACCTTATCTTACTATATGTAGCGCAAAATACAGTCTTGAAATTTTGTGTCATTACTTTCGTCGCACAAAGGCGCTTGTAATTTGCGTAACCACCGACATGGCGCAAAGTTTGCAGAAATAAGTCAGCATTTCGTCGACAATGTATCGACCTTCTTGACATATTAACGTCGCAAATTAACTACAACGTTTACGAAATATGTGTATATTGCGAAATATGTATATTGCGTCCCTCGTCGCGACGTTTCTGGAGAATTAACCCCCGAGCGATAATATAAACGTTTTCGTCTGTGAAAAATTACCAAATAAGTTATCAGAGGTCGGTGCAAGGATATCGAACGATGCGAAATTTACCAAACCTAAAAGTAGAATGAGAAACGGTGAAGATCGGGGAAGAGTCCTCGCACAGAGAACGAAACGGGGAGAAGGAATCGACCAATTCTCCGCGAGCTTGTTGCAGCACGACGTTTCTCATTTCATCCGTGAATTCAGTGGCTCCGATCGAGTGCACAGGTTCTTACCGTCCCTCGTAATCTCTGCCGTTGCGAGTACGCCTCTGTTTACTCGCCTCTCTCCGCGTGCGGCGGGGGGAGGGGCGAGGGGGAGGAAAATATTTCCGTTAGCGCGATCTTCATCCAGCGCGCGGCGCGCAGAACGAAATTCACACTCGCCGCTCGTGCGGCGATTTTCTCATTAATACCCTCTCCCCCGCCCCCTCTCATCGGCTTGGTTTATCTCCCGCGGCTGCGGCGATCTTAAATCCTTCGGCGGCGCGCGCATTCGGGTGCAACGAGATGGCGCAAAAACGCAGCGCGCACGCAGAAATCGCGGAGAAGCGGAAGCGGAGGAACGGAAAAAAGGCCGAGGGAAAAAGAAAATCGCACGCGTCGGAAGCGCATAAGTCGCTGCTGAACGTTCGCACGGGCGCTCTCCCACCCCCCTGCCGCTTCTTCCTCTCCCCGCCTACCCGTGGCCCGCATGCCGCGCGCATCCGGGGGATATGAGATTCTAAACCGCGGCGCGGCTCGGCATGGTGCGCGGCGGCCGCCTACTTTTTCAAATTAATGTCCGTCCAGTTAAACGCAGAAGAATGTAATATACGATGGTCCCCCCCCTCTCTCCCCCCTCTCACCTTCTCCCTTTTTCTCCCTTTTCTCTGTTTTCTCTCTTTCTCCCGCTCTCTCGCTCTTTTTCTCTTTCTCTCACACCAGCGCCCAACCAGCCGCGGCAGCTCGCGGGGGCGGGCGAGCGCGCTTGTATGCGTGTGCGCGTATGTGTGTATATGTGTGCATGAGGCGTGCGTGAGGTTGCGTGTGCGTTTTATCTCCGCGATTCGTGTGGGTGCACCGCACGCCGGCGGCCAGTGCGTTGAGTGCAATAATTGTACCGGCAAGCCACTTTGATGTTGATGCATTAACCCTCCATGCGCCTCCGCCACTCGCCACAACTCACCCCTCCTCCTCCCTCCCCTACCGCCCCACCCGCGCAACCGGCGCCCGTCTATCCGTTCGGCCGGCCGCGCGCGCGTCTGTATGGCCCGCAACCGACGTCCGCCTCTCCTCCCTCCGATCTCGTCCCTTGTTGCTCACCCTCTGCCACTGTCCGCCCCGTCCGGCCACCGCGGTAGCGCAATGACGCGTTTATGCGTATACGTGCGTACCGGAAATCTACGAGGTAACCGCGAGTATGCGGTGCACGCGGCCGCATGGACGCCGCGATGAGGAGCGCGGGACCGCGCGAGAGTGCTTCTTCGAGTTGCTCGGGATGGAAAGAAAAGGCGTAGATTTGCTACATCGGGCCGGGGTGAGCTGTGCTGTATGTCTAAATCGACTAACAAGAAACATCCGCGAAGTCTCTCCGATCTCGACGAAACTTGGTAATATTTGTAGAGTAGGCGAAAATAATCCATATTTTTTTATCGGCAATGGCTCAGACTTAAGGGGTGAAACTGTCCTTTATAGTTTCATCCCCTTTATGCTATCTTGATAATTATTGCAGATAGGAAAAAACTTTCTAAACAAAAATTGTATGGTTTCTCATGCCGTATAATATTTGTTTGGAAAGCTTTTTCCTATCTGCAATAATTATCGAGATAGTGTAAAGAGGATGAAACTTTGAGGGGCAGTTTTATCCGTTATTTCTCTTATTTTTGGCTACTCTACAAATATGCCAAGTTTCGTCGAAATCAGAGATACACTTTTCGCGGATGCTCCTTGTAAGTCGACTATTAATTTATTAGGTTGGTGCAAAGATAATTACAGTTTTTATCATTTTAAGTTTGGCGCCGAGTTTTCTAATTATCTTTTATCTTATCTTTTCCAGAATCGTTATTTTTTGCAGAATTCTATCTTGTAATAAACAAACTTGTTTCCCGCTGGGAGAAATGTGTGCAGGCCAATGGTTTTTATTGATTAATAAATATAATTTCCAACCGATATATGCGTCTTTTATATTCGATATGTAAATATCGCAATTATTTTTGCACCAACCTGATATATCTCTGTTGGGCTTGATGGTACGAAATATTATTGGATAAATAGATAATTAAATAAATAGATAAATAGATAATTAGATAAGATAAGGAAAAAGATTCGTGCAATTTTATGTATTAAAAATTACAATTTGTATGTTAAGAAACAAGGTCGAAAAATTTTACACAAAATGTTACAATTGATATACGAATGAATGTTATAACTGATATATGAATAAATAATTTTATGTTCTGTTTATGTTATATTTTATGTTGTTATATATATTTTTTGTCAATAACGGAGGGTTTTCTCGAACGCGGTGCATCTTTAAGCGATTCATCGCCGAAAGAAAATTTTTTATACCACTTCTTCGCAATTCGTTCTGTTCAATTCATTCGCAGCACATATTCTCCAAGCGCTACGCGTATCTTACGACATGCTTCCGCGGCTTTTGACCCGAGTTTCGATTCATAAAGCAAACATGCTCGAATTACAGTTCATTCAGCAGACATTTTGAAAGGGTGAATAATCGCAAACCAAGAGGCCACGCCACGGCAGAATTCATCAAGTAACTCACGCAAATTTGTGTTGCGCACAATGATACGCACAAACACGGGTGTCCGACGAGTCAACAAGATTCGATGACTTATCGCATCGAACTCGAAAAAAGACAACGCGAACTTTTTTGGTCGCCTAGTAAAATTGAGTATTACGAGTATTAATTTCAACATTTTTTTTTGAATAAACCTTTGTGTTGAAAAGCATAATTTTTTTACTTTCTCATTTTCTTCAAATACATGTGTATTTCCTGTATCAAGAATTATTTGTTGGTCTAATATTGTTGTAACTTGCTGGAATCCATGTCGGTTATACGATCATTCAAAATTATATGGTTCCATTTAAAAAAATAATCTTGACGTTGAAATTTTCATGCAAAAAATGGCCTTTGAGAAAAAGCGTTCCCATCACCAGAAACAGTGCAACTTTTCCTTCGGACATTTTGTTGTATCATCAAACGCGACAGAGATATTTTAAATAATCAAGATGTACACGACACCTCGTATATCCAATGTTTGCTATTATCTAGATAGAATTATACAAATGATCGTCCAGATAAAATTCTGGCGTCAACGTATCTTTTTACCTATAGAACAAATATATATTGTCTTCATCCGCACATTTTAAATTGAAAAAAGTAAACATCTTTACAAAATTATTTAAAATGACATTTACAGATAATTTAGTCTACATTGCTGCAAGTATGTAAAATACTGAAGATTTGTTTGTTACGTTGTTTGTGTTGGTGCTGCATTTTTCAGACGGCTTTGAGAGACCGAGATGTCATTGGAACCCATCTATAATCAGTGCAAAGTACTCAAAAGAATTTAAAAATATCTCATCTTATCTTTATCTTTGGCTAATTTTGGAATTATTTAAGCGCCATACTGTATGCATCGCCCGACGCTTCTTCCAAAATTTTATGTCTTCACCACACAACAGCCTTATCGCCAATTCCCCTCGCCCCCCATTTTGCCGCAAGCAGTAAGCAACGCCCCCTCCCCATCGAGGGAGAAATATAATTTTTAACCTGTACCCAGATGGGGACTAATTAAATGTGCAATTAAAAACAGGGAGGCCGCTAAAACCCGAATTTTCGAAGGGAAAGTTTTGTATTTCGAGATTTTTTCGGCTGATACCGAATATCGATTTAGTAACGCTGCAAGGGGGAGAGGGAGGTATTGTTCGAAATCAATGTACGTACACGTGTACATGTAAATATGTATGAATTCATTTGCAGTGACCGGCTATGATTCCTTTGAATTTTTCATTGAGGAATGAATATGAACAAATTTTTCATCCGTTTTGGCTTTAGTTTTTCCGAGTTGTTTCGTTGATTTCCGT